>NW_025541530.1:32500-36739 GCF_017591435.1 Portunus trituberculatus | reverse complement strand
GTTAAAACAAGAAAAAAATATGAAAATATAGGAAAGAGGAAAACGAAATAAAAGTAACAAAAATGTTATTTTAGTTTTCTGCTTTTTATGCACTAAAACACAGAAATGTAGGGAAAAAGCATATATACACAAAATTTGTTTAAAGAACTGAAATATGTAAAAAAAAAAAAAAGTGAGATATTTTGGTGTTTTACAGCATTTTAGGCACCAAAACTCAGAAAAGCAGTTCAAAAAGCATGTACACTATACTTGTTAAAATATCTTATTTATGTGTTTTTAAGGTGTTTTCTGAAAAAAAAACAATCTCGATTAAAAATGTTGTATATTGAATTCATTTTACATTGTTATGCTTCAAACTGATAAAATGGATAAAAAGAAGCCAATATAGAGAAACGAAATAAAAGTAACAAAAACGTGTTATTTGAATAGTTGTTAGCTTTTTTTTTTTGCACCAAAACACAGAAATGCAGGCAAAACGCACGTTTACTCTTGTTTACTTGTTTTAAAAAAATTGAAATATGAAAAAAATGGGTTATTTTAGTTTTTTCTAGAAATTTATGCACAAAACAAAAAAATGGAGGCAACACAATTATAAACTCCATAATTGTTAAAAAGACTTATTTATGTATTTTTAAGGTGTTTTATGCAAAAAAATAATAATAACTATCTCAATTGAATACTTAGCATGTTGATGTCATTTTACATTGTTACACTTAAACCGAGAAAAATGATGAAAAATAAGGCAAAATAGAGAAATAAAGTAAAAGTAACTAAAAAACGATATTTTATGCACCAAAACACGGATATGCAGGGAAAACACACTATTTGCTTAAGGAACTGAAATATGTAAGAAAATGTGTTATTTTAGTGGTTTACTGCCTTTTAGGGAGGAGGAGGAGGAGGAGGAGGAGACAATTCAAACAGCAACATTAACACAAATTTGGCATAAGGAAGAGAGAGAGAGAGAGGAGACAATTCAAGAGAGCAGAGAGAGAGAGAGAGAGAGAGAGGAGAGAGAGAGAGAGAGAGAGAGAGAGAGAGAGAGAGAGAGAGAGAGAGAGAGAGAGAGAGAGAGAGAGAGAGAGAGAGAGAGAGAGAGAGAGAGAGAGAGAGAGAGAGAGAGAGAGAGAGAGAGAGAGAGAGAGAGAGAGAGAGAGAGAGAGAGAGAGAGAGAGAGAGAGAGAGAGAGAGAGAGAGAGAGAGAGAGAGATTAATCATCGGTCCTTCTACTGGTAACTGCAAAAATTCCTAACAACAATAATGAAACAAAATAGCACAAAAGCAACACGTACAGGAGAGAAAAGTGGTGAAAACAATTCACGTAGACATTATTAATATATTTCGTCTTATCATCCCTCCCTATCCAACCTATCAATCCACTAAGAGAGACACAGATTCCCTTCCACAACAAACAATAAGGAAACCAAGCAACTCAATGGCAACACAGTACATAAACACAACAATCTCTTCTCTTTTCCTTTAATGCTATTAGAATTATACATATGAATTATAAAATCATATGTAAAGTTAAAAAAAACATCGAACAATTTCATAAATAAAATTCCCTGCGCCGCTAATGGGTGAAAGCTTAACAGCTCTTCCAAAACTCTTCAAGTTACCTACAGGAGCTCTAGGCTTGGACCAAAAGAAATGCATTAAAGGAGTAAGACAGGGTGAAAATCTTTTCCCACTCTTGTTTCAAGACAAGGATGCAGAGAAAGTTAATGCTTCTAGACTAAATGATTATGGATTTTTCCTTTCTTGTGTTCCTTTCTTTTTTTTTTTTTTTTGGAGTTTGCAATGAGCTGGTAAACTCATACAACTTAATGAAAAGATATAGTAATATATAGATAGTCGTGTAATAAGCGCATACACATCTCCGCAGTGGAAAAAAATATCATGAAAACAAAGAAACTAAGACGATAAAGGAAAAAACAAAGATACACAAGAGAGAGAGAGAGAGAGAGAGAGAGAGAGAGAGAGAGAGAGTTACGTGAGAGAAACACACACACACACACACACACACACACACACACACACACACACACACACACACACACACACACACACACCCCGGCGGTGCAGCTCTTGGCCAGCCAAAGCCATTTCACCTAGCTCCATATTCCCTGGCGTTACGTGACCATAAATAATGACACACACACACACACACACACACACACACACACACACACACACACACACACACACACACACACACACACACACACACAAAGGTGGTAAATGGAACTTGTGGTCATGAAATATATCGAAATTTTGGGTCACCACAGTAAACACACACAAAAAAAAAAAAAAAAAAATGACAAGCGAATGACTGAGTGGAGTATGGGAAGGACAATGAACTCCAACGTTTGACTGTTAATGAGAATGTGACTCTTGTTTTCCAAGGTGATCTTAATGAGCGAGAATAAAACTGAAGACATGGAAAATTTAGGACTCTTCCATAACACCTTGCTTTCAGTGTTACCTGTCGAAAAGTTACTCTTAACTTTCACTACAATGTTTCATTAGGGGAGAGAAAAGTAAAGGCATTGAAAAACTTGCACTACCTTATAACACTCTTTACTGCCAATGTTTCCTTTCGAAATTTACCTCTTAACTTCAACCAAATTGTTTGATTAAGATTGGCATTAAAGCGACAAACAGAGAAAAAAATCTTGAATCACCCCATAACCCCTTATTCTTGAGAGTGATGTCTTTAGAAATACTTACAACACTACCCTTTATATATACCGAGAAGCGAAAACATCGAGACAGAGACCAACTGAAATGTCTAACGATTAATTGATTGACGTCATGGCACTGGAGCAACTGGTGTCATACAGCCCCCTGGAAAATATTAAAAAACGAAATGAACGGAAAAAATAACAGGATGAAGAGTATGCCCCAAAAAACCTGTGTCATTATTTGCCACTGTATGCACATAAGCATATTATGTCTGCACTATAATTCCTTTACTGCCCAAAAAGCTTGTAGCTTCAAATGGTCTCCCTGTACTTATATATTCTCACTTATAAATGATTGTATTTATTCAAGGGATAATAAAATGTCTAAATGTTTAAATGTTTAAATGTATAATTTTTCTCTTCTTCAATTCCTCTGTTTTGATTGTTACTCCCATTACTTCGACTTTGTCCTCTCCATATTGCACATCCTCCACACATACATTATCACGAACCATTGTCAGCACTCCTCCTCCCCTTTATCCTTCCTGTCTCTCCTCCAGGTATTATATCCCTCCTCTCTAAAGTTAACATGGGTCTCTTCTCTTAGTTTTGTTTCAACGATGCACATTACATCCGGCTTTTTCTCTTTCAAATAATCCCTAACCTCCAACATGCTTGATAACAACCCATCTATAAAAGTATAAGTCACTCTTAATTTCCTGCCTCCTCCACGACCTCCTCTTTCTTCTGTAGGTACCACTTCTTTAGTCTCATATCCAGAACCCTCCAGTAAAAAATGTTTCTTCTCTATCTCTGTCCTTTTCTCGTTTCTTTCCTTAGCTTCACTTCTTAGCACCTTCTCCTTTTCACTCTCCTCTAGGTTCATATCTTTTTTTATCCATATATCCTTGTGTTCAGTATCATCGGCCAGCTTCCCTTTCCTAGCTATAATTTCATCTACTGCCACTTGGGATCTCATTCTCACTTTCATTGGTCTCCTACCCCCTTCACTGTATCCTCCTAGCCTGATCACTTCCTCCATTTCCTGGTCTAGTTCCTGTGTGCTGTCTTGTACTTGTTTGATAACAGTTTTGTCCAATTCTCTCTCTTCACGTTTTCTCGTGAATTTATTTGGATTTTTCTTTTCTTCATCCCAAAAATCACGAAGCTTTTTTCTTGTCCACTGTATCCCGCACCAGGTCTTCTTTTCTCTAATGACTTCAATTACAGCGATTTTCGTGTTTTCCTGTATTTGTTTCTTTACTACCTCCGAAAATTTGACGTCTTCCTGTTCCTGCTTCCATTCATTTCGTAGTTCCTCCAGCTTGTTTTCACCCAATCCACCTTCTACCCTGTCCACAATCCCATCCTGCACTTTAACCTGTAAGTTCCTTAAGGAGTTTCCGTAGTCTTGACAGGCGGCCTTTAGTACGTCATTTTGTTTCTTTATTTCTTTCATCTCTTGTTTTAATCCCTGATTGATTGCACTGACCTTCTCACATTCTACCAATCTCAACTTCAGCTCTGTGTTTTCCGTTGTCAGTCGGTCCTGTTT
>NW_025541530.1:5000-27500 GCF_017591435.1 Portunus trituberculatus | reverse complement strand
GAGAGTTTGTGATTTGGAAAGGAGAGGAAGGAAGGAAGGAAGGAAGGAAGGAAGCAATGATGGTGACTGTGGGAGGAAGAAAGGAAGGAGAAAAGGTGGAGGAAAGGAAGGAGGAAGGTGGGTGACTGAAGAAGGAAAGAGGAAGAAGAGAGAGAGAGAGAGGAGGAAAGGAGGAGAGAAGGTGAAGGAAAGAAGGAGGGTGAGTGATTGGAGAGAGGAGAGGAGGAAAGAGAGCAGAGAGGGTGGAGGAAAGGAGAACGAGGAAGAGATGAAAGGAAAGGAGGAGGTTGAGTGACTGAGGAAGGAAGGAAGAGAAGGAGGAGAAAGGAAGAAGGAATTGTAAGAAAGATGAGAGTAAGTAAGAAAATAAATAAATGTTTGCAAAGTTGTCAATGGAAATGAATCAGGAAATGTGAAAGTTTGTACAGGAAATAATAGAAAAGAATGAAAATGTACAGTGTCATTAATGCAGGTTGTTTCCGTCCTTCCTTTAATGCTACACTGTAAGAAAACAATCAACAAAATACATTCAGTCACATTTCACTCTCCTTACCACAAATTAAGTCAATATTTAGTTCACTACTCAAGTTTAATCATTCAAAGTTCATTTCTTCTTAGTATATCAGTTGTTTTGATCTTTGTCTATCATAAAACCAAACTCTAAGAAAACAATAAACAAACTCCATTCACTGATCTTATTTCATTAACTCTCTTTATCACTTACGCCAATATTTACTTCACACCTCAAATTTAATCATCCTAAGTTCATTTCTTCTTAGTTTATCAGTTGTTTTGATCTTTCTCTATCATAAAACCAAACGATAAGAAATAATAAACAAAATACTGTACATTCACTTATATTTGACTCTCCTTAGCACAAATTAAGTCAATATTTAGTTCATTACTCAAATCTAACCATTTTGAGTCCATGTGTTCTTAGTTTATCGGTTATTTTGATCTTTCTCTATCATAAGACCTGTTACAAATTGTCAATATTTTCCAGTTTTAGGTTCATTTCTTGCTAATTCATCAGTTATTTTGGGTTCCTGTGTCACAAAACTGTGTGGATCCCCAGACATGAGAGCCATACAGCATGAATACACGGGCGGATAAGGCCCTTGTACAGAGCAAGCAGCTGGGAGGAAAAATGGACGAAGACGCCATAGGACACCTAACTTCTTGGAAGCTGATTTAGCAAGAGTAGAGATGTGAAATTTCCAGTTTAGATTTTTAGTGAAGGATAGACCGAGTGTGTTTAATGTAGAGATGAGTTTAGAAGTTGAGTGTTATTGAAGAAGAGAGGATAGTTGTCTGGAAGGTTATGTCGAGTAGATAGTTGTAGAAATTGAGTTTTGAGGCATTGAACAAAACCAGGTTTTCTCTGCCCCAATCAGAAACAAGTGAAAGATCAGAAGTTAGGCGTCCTATAGCATCTCGCCTTGAGTCATTTAATTGTTGTTGGGTTGGGCGTCTGTTGAACGCTGTTGAATAATGCAGGGTGGTATCATCAGCATAGGAGTGGATAGGGCATTGAGTCAGATTTAGGAGATCATTGATGAATAATAGAAAGAGAGTGGGTGATAGGACAGAACCCTGTGGAACACCACTGTTGATAGTTTTAGGGAAGAACAGTGACCGTCTACTACAGCAGCAATAGAACGATCGGAAAGGAAACTGGAGATGAAGGTACAGAGAAGGATAGAATCCGTAGGAGGGTAGTTTAGAAATTAAAGATTTGTGCCAGACTCTATCGAAGGCTTTCGATATGTCAAGGCCGACAGCAAAGGTTTCACCGAAGTCCCTAAAGAGGATGACCAAGATTCAGTTAGGAAAGTAAGAAGATCACCAGTAGATCTGCCTTTACGGAAACCATACTGGCAATCAGAGAGAAGGTTGTGAGCTGATAGATGCCTCATTATCTTCCTATTAAGGATAGACTCAAAGGCTTTAGAAAGGCAGGAAATCAAAGCTATAGGGCGGTAGTTAGAAGGATTGGAGTGGTCACCTTTTTAGGGACAGGTTGAATGTGAGCAAACTTCCAGCAAGAAGGATAAATAGAAGTAGAGACACAGATGAAAGAGTTTGACCAGGCAGTGAGCGAGTTCAAGCACAGTTTTGAGAACAACAGGAGGGACTCCATCCGGACCGTAAGCCTTCCGAGAATCAAGGCCAGAGAGGGCCAGGAAAACGTCTTTATAAAGAATTTTAATTTTAGGGATGAAGTAGTCAGAGGGTGGAGGAGTAGGAGGAATATGCCCAGAATCATCCAAAGTTGAGTTGGTAGCAAAGGTTTGAGCGAAGAGTTCAGCTTTAGAAAAAGAAGAGACAGCTGTAGAGCCATCTGGATGAAGTAAAGGAGGAAAGACGAAGAAGTAAAGTTGTTAGAGATATTATTGGCTAGATGCCAGAAATCTCGAGAGGAGTTAGAATTGGAAAGACTTTGACATTTTCTATTGATGAAAGAGTTTTAGTAAGTTGGAGAATAGATTTGGCATGATTACGGGCAGAAATATATAGGGCATGAGTTTCAGCAGTTGGATGGCTACGGAACCGTTTGTGAGCCGCCTCTCTATCATTGACAGCACGAGAACAAGCAGAGTTAAACCAAGGCTTTTTAGCTTTAGGGTTAGAGAAAGTATGAGGAATGTATAGCTCCATGCCAGAGATAATCACCTCTGTTATGCGCTCGGCACAAAGAGAAGGATCTCTGACATGAAAACAATAATCATCCCAAGGAAATCAGAATAGTACTGCCTTAGTTCCTCCCACTTAGCAGAGTTAAAATGCCAGAAGCACCTCCGCTTAGGCGGGTCCTGAGGCTGCACTGGAGTGATAGAACTGGTAACGGAAATTAGATTGTGGTCGGAAGCCCAACAGAGGAAAGTTTAACAGAGTAAGCAGAAGGGTTGGAGGTTAGGAAAAGATCAAGAATGTTGGGCGTGTCTCCAAGGCGGTCAGGAATACGGTAGGGAACTTCACTAGCTGCTCTAGGTCATGAAGGATAGCAAAGTTGAAGGTTTGTTCACCAGGTTGGTCAGTGAAAGAAGATGAAAGCCAAAGCTGGTGGTGAACATTGAAATCTAAAATGGAGATCTCAGCAAAAGGAAAGTGAGATAAGATGTGCTCCACCTTGGAAGTCAAATAGTCAAAGAATTTTACATAGTCAGAGGAATTAGGTGAGAGGTATACAGCACAGATGAATTTAGTTAGAGAGTGACATTGAAGTCTTAGCCAGATGGTAGAAAATTCTGAAGATTCAAGATTGTGGGCACGAGCAAGTGGTGTCGTTACGCACGTATGCGCAACATCCAGCTTTGGATTGAAAATGAGGATAGAGCAAGTAGGAGGGAACAGAAAAGGGCTGCTGTCAGTAGTCACAGACAACTGTGTTTCAGTTAGGAAGAGAAGATGAGGTTTAGTAGAGGAGAGGTGGTGTTCCACAGATTGAAAATTAGAACGAAGGCCACGAATGTTGCAGAAATTGATAGTGAAAGTATTAGATGAAGTGTCAAGACACCCAAGGTCGACAGCAGACAGTCCGACCTGGGGACATTTATGGTCCCCTCCCAGAACTCTGAGGCAGGGCGTGGTGAAGCCATTATTAAATTTTGATTTGAAGAGAGTGTAAAAGTGTAAGGTGTTGTAGTGTAGTGTAGGAAGTAAAATGGGCAAGCCTCTTAATGTGTGGTCCCTGTTCACCTAGCAGTAAATAGGTACGGGATGTAACTCGAGGGGTTGTGGCCTCCTTTCCCGGTGTGTGTTGTGTGTTGTGGTCTCAGTCCTATCCCTCTCTCTCTCTCTATGAGCTCTGAGCTCGCTCCGTAATGGGGAAGACTGGCTGGGTGACCAGCAGACTCTCTCTCTCTCTCTCTCTCTCTCTCTCTCTCTCTCTCTCTGACTAACCATTCATTACAAGGGTACATATATATACGTACAGGTCACAACAACTAAGCAGTTCAAAGCAGAAACCGATATGCTGAAAAACGAACTTTCAAAAAAAGACTCACTAATATCAGACCTAAGTAAGGAAGTGAATGAGCTGAAAATGAAAGTGAAAACTCTGGAATACAACATCGATGTAGTGGACCAGTATGAGCGACGAGATACGGTAATCATCAGTGGCCCCGCTCTACCGGACCAATCAAACCAAGAAAACTCCAAAACTGTCATCCTCAACGTGACAAAAGAACAACTGAAAATAAACCTTCAAGACAGTGACGTAAACACAGCTCACAGAATAGGGTCTGTCGCTTCACAAGGAAAAAGACCAATGATTGTGAAACTATCCAAAGTTTAAGGCGAAACTGACCTGCTAAGAGAACTACTCAATTCATTACTAGCATTCTTATTATCATTGCTATTATTATTATTATTATTATTATTATTATTATTATTATTATTATTATTATTATTATTATTATTATTATTATTATTATTATTATTATTATTATTATTATTATTATTATTATTATTATTATTATTATTATTATTATTATTATTATTATTATTATTATTATTATTATTATTATTATTATTATTATTATTATTATTATTATATTATTATTATTATTATTATATTATTATTATTATTATTATTATTATTATTATTATTATTATTATTATTATTATTATTATTATTATTATTATTATTATTATTATTATTATTATTATTATTATTATTATTATTATAATTATTGCCATTGTTGTTTTTGTTATTATCATTATCATTATTACTACTAGTAATATTTTCATCATCTTTACAGTTACCGTTGTTGATGTTGTTCTCGTTATAGATGTTGTTGATGTTGATATTGTTGTTGTTGTGTTGTGTTGTGTTGTGTTGACAGCGGTGGCGGTGGTGGTAGTGGTTTTCCTTTACATTCCCGAAAATGAAATGAGAGCAAGATTAATTGAAAATGTGTGTAAACAAGATGATGAAACAAGAAATGAATAACAGATAATAATGAATCCTGGTTCTCCCTTCCTCCTCGGTGACCAATATCAGTTCACCTCCAGTCTTGAAAACCTACAGGTCTTCAAGAGTGATTCTCGAGTTAATCATGTAGAAATCTTGTCACTCTGCCTCTAGAACTCACTGGTTCCCTTCCAATGCCAGACCTATCCACTGCTCTCGCATTATTTAACCACCCAAGCCATTCTTAGCATTCTTCTGGTATCGTCACTGTCTAGTCCTTACCGTGATCACCAGTGCCAGGCCTCTCCATTGCTCTCTCAGTAGTTAACCTCGCCACTCAAACCATTCTTAGCATTCTTCTGGGGCCTCACACATCGTCACTGTCTAGTCCTTACCGTGATCACCAGTGCCAGGCCTCTCCATTGCTCTCTCAGTAGTTAACCTCGCCACTCAAACCATTCTTAGCATTCTTCTGGTGCCTCACATATCGTTGTCTAGTCCTTACCGTGATCACCAGTGCCACCTCTCCATTGCTCTCTCAGTAGTTAACCTCGCCTCCTGTCCACATCTCTGCTGACTTCTCTCATCTTCCCACTGACCGTCCAAGTGTCTGACTTTTGACTCATTCTCACCACCGTAAGATATTCTTCGTTTGTATGTACACAAAAAACAACAGCAACAACGAGGGTGTGAGTTCAGCTTTGTGTTCTGTGTGCCACTGATATGAGAGTCCAGTACAAACAATATGAGACGAAGGGGAAAAAGACTATCCCAGTATTAAGAGAATACAGGGTTATCCTGCTTTCCCAGTTCTGCGCACCCAGTGACGTCACGGGGATGCTGGATGGTGGTGGCTGGGAGGTTTGTTGGATTCAGAACAGGAAAGGAAGGGGGTGATCATGTTTACCAGAAAAGAAAACGGGTGGATAGGAAGAGTAACTACGACAGACTCACATTACTCTCACGTACACAACTCTCTCTCTCTCTCTCTCTCTCTCTCTCTCTCTCTCTCTCTCTCTCTCTCTCTCTCTCTCTTCTCATATATTATATATATATATATATATATATATATATATATATATATATATATATATATATATATATATATATATATATATATATATATATATATATATATATATATATATATATATATATATATATATATATATATATATATATATATATATATATATATATATATATATATATATATATATATATATATATATATATATATATATATATATATATATATATATATACACACAGGTGGCGGATACTTCCCGATTTGAGAATGAAATAAAAACCTGTTCACACTTCACAATTCTTTATTCTTCTTTATGCCTTTCACACAACATGGGAGATTTACTTTTACACTGTTTTAAAGACAATATCTTTTAAATGTCCACCTCCATTGTCAATACACTGATTCAGACGATTTCGGAAGCTTTGGTCTACTCTCTCCAGCATGTTGAGCGGTATATTGGCTATTTCAGTTCGGATGGCGTTCTGTAGGTCTTCCAGGGTCTGTGGACGGTCGTTATACACCAGGGATTTGAGATATCCCCACAGGAAATAATCACAGGGGCTAAATCAGGTGAGCGCGCAGGCCAGTTTAAGTGTCAAGAGTAGGGATCATTGGCCCTTACTTTTCCAAGAAAACGGTGGTGCCGTAACAGTGACTTCAGAACGCTATGTGACAATGCTCAGGAGTTTTTCTATGCCTGCTCTCATTAATATGGACCTGGATAATGGAAACGTGTGGTTCCAGCAAGATGGGGCCACAGCCCACATTGCACGCATTTCAATGGGATTCCTGAGAGAAGCTTTTCCCGACCGACTGATTTCCTGAGAGGAGACTTAAAATTTTAGATGATTCTTCCATACTCCAGTGTCCAGCCACTTCTACTTCACCACCTACAAGCATACCATGTTATTCTCTCTCTCTCTCTCTCTCTCTCTCTCTCTCTCTCTCTCTCTCTCTCTAACACATTTCCCTTGCCAAAAATCATGTGGTATTTTACCCCAATGTTCCATCAAAGGAATTGCTGAGAGGGAGGGTTGAACCCCACCCCTAGATTCACCCCTGCTATCACTTCAAAAGTTGTTTTAATCAGTCTGATTTACATGATTTGGATAATAAGTTTTGGTTGGGTATATTAATTATAACCAAATACATATGACTTTGACAAAATATATATATATATATATATATATATATATATATATATATATATATATATATATATATATATATATATATATACCAGGCAAAGGTATGATCTCCGTGTCCCGAGAGTGAACACCCAGTCTGGTGGTCGCGCCTCCATGTGCGAGGCCCTTCCTTTGGAATTGACTTCCTCAACAAATAAAGACAGCAACAACTCTTCAATCATTCAAGACCAAACTTAGGCAGTTCCTCCTATTAAATTAATTAACATTGTAGTATTAGAAAAATAATATAAACTTGTAATTTCTAGTATCTCTGTAACAAACTGTGTATGTGTTTGCGAAGGGGTTTGTTTATCTGATTGTATATATGTGTAATTCACTGTTTGATCTGCTGCAGTCTCTGACGAGACAGCCAGACGTTACCCTACGGAACGACCTCAGAGCTCATTATTTGCGATCTTCGGATAGGTCTGAGACCAGGCACTCACCACACACCGGGACAACAAGGTCACAATTCCTCGATTTACATCCTACCTACTCACTGCTATCACTATTGATAATTATAATCACCATTATTTTTATGCCCTATTATGTACATATATATGAAGAGCTACCATTGTAAAATGGAAATAAACATTTTGACTTTGACTTTGACTTTGAATTATAATCTCTTATCTCTCTCTCTCTCTCTCTCTCTCTCTCTCTCTCTCTCTCTCTCTCTCTCTCTCTCTCTCTCTCTCTCTCTCTCTCTCTCTCTCTGGAACACAACAACAACACCTGGAGGTGGTGCTCCTGGTATTTCCCCCAAATACCTGTGGAATTACAGGTCCCAGGACGTTACTAGTGAAACATACAGGCGCGTAAGTGTGCATATATGGAGTAAAGCTATAGATGAAGACGGGTTTGGACTTAGACGTATCTTAAGGTTGAATATCTATAGCCTTTTCCTAAGACACCCCTTCGAACCACAGTACAAACTTAACTATCGATTCAGTTAAGCACTGCAAAGCACACTACTCTGTTGACCACCTGCCTACAAACGCAATACAAGTGACTAAAGACACAAACATGTCAGCAGACACCCATACATATCAAGAAACAAGGCAAATAATACAAATGAGGCATGAACAGCACAACCAACAATCATCGCCACAGTTTCCAACAAGAGAATATCTGGACAAGATTTTCAATAAGACTGATCTCCAGAAGCGATGCCGGGAATTGGGAATAACAAAAGTGTGGGTCAACAAGGATCAGCTCATAGAAATGATCATAAGTAAAACGCAGCCATCCATCCAAACCCTACACGACACAGCCCGTGATAGACGTGCAGCAGCCTCTCCACAATGACCCTATACCTGCGGCCGTAGCAACTGAGGCCACATCCACTGGGAAACACAGCTGATGCCCGGTAATAAAGCACAACTTCCCCACAGCGAAAATGCACAACCAACTGACACATCTCATGACGTCCTCCTGTCTCAAACACCCACACCAGACAATACGCAACAACCCTCTGCAGCAGACGACACACCGCAGCTCTCCATACACGACACACAGTCATCCCCGCCTTGTAGCAGCCAAGACGAACGCAACGATTGGGGAAGGACTCAGCTACGCAATATGGCTAAAGATATAGAAACACTCATGTCTAAGCTTGTAACAAAGGACAAGGAAGTAGAGCTGTTAAATGCACAGGTAAAAACAGCTTACTCGTTAATTCAGCTCCTCCAACAGCGTATCAGTGATTTAGAACAAGAGAACATTAGAAACAACAGACGACAGGATACAACTTCACATGCTACAATACCCTCCAAGTGTCTTCTCTTGGGGGACACTAACACACCACGAGTTCTTCTCTCCGACCTGAACGACAATTGTGTTGTGAAGACTGTAACACGTGCAAATATAGACTTATTAAGAAGCTGCTTGAATGAAAAATTACATACTCTTCCGTCCGAGTATGGATTTTATGATATCTTGGATAAGTTACCCCATGAAAACTTTTAGATTAATTAGGATGCTTAATCAGTGACTTCAAAGAGTTGCAGCAGAGCGGCTCCTGGATGTGGTGTTCTAGTCTCTTCATCGGTGTATCTCACACGCAACATGGTTGTGTCAGTGAGACTCCGCTGGACAGAGGAACACCGCGTCCAGCACTGATATCATCACACGACAATTCACCTGCGGGCCACCAATGTGCAAAGGCCCGCGTCACCGCCCCCTAGGGAGGGTGACGAATCTCTCTCAAAAAAAAAAAAAAAAAGTGACTTCAAAGAAAAAAAATAGTGAAATAAAAGTTTTTGTGTGTCAAGTGGCGCCAGTTCCAGAGCCTCGAGAAATTCAGGCTAAAATTAAACATTACAATGAACAGCTACTTGAGTGGCGAGAAAAGAATGGAATAAGTATTGTAAAAACAGAAGCAGAGTTTACGCTCGGATCAGGAAATGTGGACGAATGGTATTTTGACATAGAGGAATGTCAACCGTGTATAATCAACACAATGGTTGTGATTAAGCTCCTGAGTGTAATTGAAAAACAGTGCTCAGAATTCCGTTTATGCAAAAACTGGGAAAATATTAAAAGAAATCCATATATATCCAAGAATTCGAGGAGCAGAGATGAGCCTGGCAGCTACAGACCTCAGCCTCAAGGTACTACTCCATCCATAAGCCGCGCCGCTGCATCCACACACAGACCTTCACTGCTGCCTTCTCCCACTCAGCAAGGCACATACCCCAGGTTGGTAGCCCCTGCTAATTCTCCCCAAGCCTCATACTCTAGTAAAGTAAGCCCTAGTTACCCTTCTCAAGCCTCATATTCCAGAGCATTCCTAATGTTACAGTACTTAGATGTGATACTGGACGAGGAGGAGGGGTATGTATATATGTAAGCAACCAGTTAAAGGCTAATGTAATAGATGTACCATTCCCTAAACAAGCTGGTGTTGAGGATATATGGGTGAGTGTACAGAATGATATGTTGCCAGCTGTAATTGTTGGATGTGTTTACAGGCACCCCAAGGCACCACTTGCTTCTTTTGAATACATTCAACATGTTTTTAGGCAATTATGTGTAAGTAGAAAAGGATTTTATGTATTAGGAGATTTTAGTGATGATTTATTATCTTCAAAAAATAAATTGAGATGTAACATTGAGAACAACAAAGTTAGTCAGGTGACAGGACGCCTACCAGAGTGACACCCACGTCAGCTACACTACTTGACCTCATTATAACTAATAAACCAAACCTTGTATTAAGTACATCTGTTGTCCCAGGAGTCATATCAGATCATCATCTTATTAGTGTCAATGTAAACATCGGTAGGCCTAAGCGACAGCTACTAACTAAAACTTTCCGCCATCTAGGCCACTACACTAAAGACTCTCTGTGTCAACGACTTCTGTTACAAACTGACAATTTTAATCACAAAATATACAGACAACGTTGATTTACAGCTGAATGTTTTTAAGGAAAATGTTATCAAGTGCCTGGACACCTGTGCTCCTGCTGTGACCAAAGAAATTTGTAGGCCTTCAGCCCCGTGGCTTAACGAAGACTTGCGTGTTGCCGTGCAAAACATAATGATGTTCGTAACAGACTGAAGAGAGACAGGTTTAACATATTTCTACACCAACAATACAAGAATGAAAAGTAATTAGTGAAGTGCCTTATAATAAATACTAAAAAGAGTTACTATGTTAACAGGCTTCATGAATCAAAAGGAAATTCGTCTGCAACACGGAGCTTGATAAAAGAACTCGTCCCTAATAAGAAGTGTGGCTCTGGTACCCGACATTTTGACAACGTCCCTCAAAAGGCACAAGAATTTAACAACTTTTTTGCTATTGTTGGAAAAACAACGTATGATTTAACACAGCAAGTACTTCAGAGTAGTCATTTATCTCCCCCCGAACCTTTTTCTAACGGGATGTAGTAGACCAGGGGAGACATTTACACCCAAACCAGTTGATATAAACACTATAATATCAACAATTAAAAGTCTCAATGAAACACGCTCAGTAGGTTCAGATGGTATAGCTATGAAGTTCATTAAGGATGCCTTATGTATTGTTGTGTTTGATCTAACATGTATCATTAATACCTCTATTGTTACCGGTGTTTTCCCCTCAGGCATGGAAGCATGCAAATTTTATCACTGACAAGATATACCACAACATGGATAATAAGAAGATATCACTCCTTACATTGTGTGACTTATCCAAAGCTTTTGATAGTGTTAGCCACAGTACCCTCCTGAAAAAATGTGCTAAACTCAATATAGACAGTTTCTGGTTTAACAGCCACCTCAGCAACAGAACGCAATCCGTGAAATTACAGGACACTACATCCTCAATCGTTAATGTTCACTCTGGCGTCCCTCAAGGGTCAATTCTTGGACTAATTTTGCTTACAGTGTATGTTAACGACATGGCTGAGTTCTTCAGTGGGTGTACACTTGTGCAGTACGCTGATGACACTCAATTCCTCCACAGCGGCTCACTTGTTGATATCAAAACAGTGATAAAAGAAGCCGAAAAAACTCTTATCAAGGCCAGGCAATATTTTCTTTGTAATGGGCTGATGGTCAACCGTAGCAAAACTCAGTGCATATTGATTGGCAGCAGGCAGCTACTAGCACGTACACCGGAGGATGCTGTGGTAAGGTTCGGTAACACCAGCAGCCAAGCCAGCACTCATGTCAAAAATTTAGGTCTGCACATGGACAAATATTTATCATTTGATGTACACATTAATGAAATAAGTAAAAAAGTGATCGGACTGCTAATCTACTTAAACTGTATAAGTATGAACTTTGACAAAACAAGCAGAAAAATTGTTGTACAGACACTGGTGCTGAGTCATATTGATTATTGTATACGAATCTGGGGTACCACCAACACCACTCTGCTACACAAAGTACAAACACTCCAACACTTTGCTGCCAGAGTTGCGGTAGGAGGCCTGAGAAAATATGATCACGTCTCACCTGCTTACAAAGAGTTAGGATCAAACAAAAACACTTCATGGATGTCTGCATCGCAATGTACAAGGCAGTGAGCGGCACGTGCCCCACTTGGCTCCATTCCTTTCCCACAGTACACACCAACACAAGCAGCGTCATATAACGTCATGGGTTATGTAGTGAGCTGTAAGGAACTATACACACTTGATGGTGCTAGTTTTAGGGAGTAAGGGATTAATATAATGTTTTAACGAGGAGAAAACATGTATTAACCAAGGCTATAGATATGTATTTCTTTTTTCTTGCTATCTCTCTCTCTCTCTCTCTCTCTCTCTCTCTCTCTCTCTCTCTCTCTCTCTCTCTCTCTCTCTCTCTCTCTCTCTCTCTCTCCTAAATCAGAGTCCTATATCGACATAATCATCATCATCAACACACTACATTTTCATCTAATTTCTCCCTGACGGACACACGAATAGCAGGAAACCTTTCTTCTGGCTGGTGATGTCTGGAGGCCAAATGCCAAAACCAAGCCCTTCAGGTTGAAATATTAGCTTATTGCCATGAAAATATACAAACAGAAAGTATATACAGTACTTAGATGTGTAGATGTGTGGGTGGGAGGTGGGAGGTTGGAGGTGGGAGGATGTCAGTAAAGGCCCCTATTGGCTGAGAGGCTTGTGAGGGGATCAGCTTGGAGTTAGTAGTGGTTCCGTCCGCCAATCAGACAGCCTCCTTTTTGCAGTGTTTGAGGCGATGATATTTTTGACTTTGTGTGCCCACCTCACACCACCCTGTCACTACAAGTATCGGCTGCAAACCACTGGCTCCGCTCATCGCAAGGTTTTCCCGTCTCGCCCCGCTCGTCTCCGTGATGTTCGTCTCGTCTCGCTCGTCTCGTTGTTAGCGTTCGTCTCGTCTCGCACGTGTCCGTAACAACAGGCTCGTCTCGGCTCGCTCGATTCCGTAACAATAGGCTCGTCTCGCCTCGCTCGTCTCGTCTCGTCCGTAGCGTTCGTCCTGCTCGTCTCGCCTCGTTCATAACACTCGTAAGTCATCAGCGACACACTTTTTTTTCTTCTTCTTTCTTCTTCTTAACCAAAAAAAAAAAAAAAAAACAGAAAATGAACAAAAAAGTCATTAGGAACCAACTTTTTTCTTCTTTTTCTTCTTAAGGATAAAAAAAATGAAAAAAAAGTCATCAGCGACCAACTTGTTTTCTTTTCTTCTTCTTCTTCTTCTTCTTCTTCTTCTTCTTAAAAACAGAAAATTCACAAAAAGTCATCAGCGACCAACTTTTCTTCTTCTTCCTTCTTCCTTCTTCCTTTTCTTCTTAAACAAAAAAAAAAAAAAAAAAAAAAAAAAGTCATCAGCGACAACTTCTTCTTCTTCTTCTTCTTCTTCTTCTTCTTCTTCTTCTTCTTCTTCTTCTTCTTCTTCTTCTTCTTCTTCTTCTTCTTCAACAAAAAAAAAAAAAAAACAGAAAATGAACAAAAAGTCATCAGCGACCAACTTTTTTTTTTCTTCTGTCCTGTCCTGTCCTGTCTGTCCTGTCTGTCCTGTCCCGTCATGTCCCGTACCGTCCTTGCCCGTGCCGTCCCTTTCCTTCTCTCCCTCCCTCTCTCTCTGTCCTGTTCCGTCCCATAGCGTCTAGCCCTGCCCTGCTCTGTCCTGTACTGTTCTCTACCGCTTAGTTCTGTCATATCTCTTCGCATTCCCTCCCCCCAATGTTTTTCCTTCCCGTCCCATTCTGCCTCCATCATCTTTTCCAATCTTTTATAAGAGAATATCTAAGTTAAAATTAGGTTTTACCGTAGCTAATTTGATTTATTTAATGTATTTTTTTCTTCACCCTGGTTTGGTTTATATTTTTATGTAGCTATATGTGATAACAGAAAATACGCATTTGAAACCATTGTAATTCATGTGTTTATTGTAATTACAGAGTGTTCATTGTAATTTGCGTAATAACCACTTTGGTGGATAATACAAAATCTGAATCTGAATCTGAATCTTATCTCGCCTTGTGTTTCTGTTGTAGCTTGTCTCGTCTCGTTTCTCTCGTTCCACTTTCGTCTCTCTTCTTCTGGTCTTATCTCGTGTAGTATCTCACTGTACTCAGAAAAGCAATAAGTGAATATAACTCACAATAATTCATCCTTCATATTTTCATAATAGCGACCACATGCATTATTTTTCCTGTACACAACAAGGGGAGAAGTCTTCTAACTTTTCTATCCAATTCTTGCACGTAAAATTGCCTTTAATTCTCTTAAGCAGTTCACAGTGAATCTCTTCCTTGATTCTTGCCTCACCTACCAACTTCCCCACCCCTCTTCCTCATAATATTCGTAGTCTACACACAGACACAGACACACACACACTCTCTCTCTCTCTCTCTCTCTCTCTCTCTCTCTCTCTCTCTCTCTCTCTCTCACTCTCTCACACACACCCACCAGTGTTGTTTTGGTTGAAATCAAAATATTCAAATAATTGATTCAAATATATTTATATCAGAGTAAAAGTCATGATTTATATGAATCAAATTTAATATCCTGTATTAGAAAATATGATCTACTTGTACAGGACAATATGAAGTGTGCTTTTCCTGTCCAGCGCCTGTACTGGTCCTGTAGCAAGTCCCTGCAAGAACCTGCCAACTATTGCCTTCTCTTACAAGACAAATATTCAAAAGCATAATAAAGGAAAGTAAACTTTTTATATTGATAATAACAGCAGATGCAAATATGGAATTCAATGGGTGTACTTATTCTTCTTAAAAGAAAAGAAAATGATTAAATGTAGTTTCTCGTTAATATAAATGCAAATCTGTCAAGCTGCAAACAGATAGGTTGACAACATGGAGCCTGCTCACTGCTGCCTGCGTAGAATAACCTCTCCCATACAATATCAGGGATTCCTGGCCTGTGTGGCCTCTTCACAGTTCACATTCAAATTATATTACTTTGTTTAGAGTAGAACATGTTGCTCATTAAGTCAAAACCAACTAACACGCGGGTAATAACAGAACGTTAACACTCACCACCATACCAACATGTTCAATGACACAAGTTCCCTTTCTACCAAGGCCTGGCTTTTCCTCCTGTGTGAAAGTCGCCGGTCCATCCACAACCACGTGTGAAATGCAACGTTTCTTTCATGTCTTTGTCACATCTGTTTCACTTGCGAGTGTGTCAACAGCACTCTACAGAAAATACCAAATACAACTTTTATGCATCTACTAAAAGAAATGATGCACTCGATATTATATTACTATTTCATCATTTCCGTTCATTCATTTAACAGTACAGCGGGTAAGATTGGTTATCTAGCAATGGTTGTAATGTGGACGAAACTTATTATGAAGTATTCTTAGTCACCGTTGCTCGTGTAGAGCTCTATAATATATATCATCAAAGTTTGACACTCTCGGGAGATACAGATATGCTCGGGAGACGATCGGGGCGTTGCTTTCCTCACTTTGGCTGCTGTTATAGCTGGACTGCCACAAGGACACGGTGAAGGCGCACTGAAGCACAGAGTGCGAGGAGTAACGGGGGAGGGGGCGCCTTTAGGAGGAGCATTTTGTGAGGGAGGTGTCTTGGGGAAGGAGATGAGACAGCCGTGGTGGGGAAGAGGGGTGGGATGTAGATCCTCCATGGGTGGAGAGAACAGAGCGTGTAGGCAGGCAGGGGGAGGAGAGTGCTGTGTTTTAGCGTGATAACCGACAAGCACTAATAATAATCAGATCTTTGTTGACTTGTTGAATTCTAAACATTTTGAGATATTTATTATTTCTTTTCATCATTTTGTGAAGTTTTACTATTGAAAGCAATAAAATGGTATCATAAAGTAGAGTGTACAACTGACAAAGGTGGTGGTTGTGGTGGTGGTGGTAGTGATGGAAGCAGTGAGAGAGGATAAACTAAATATTTCACACCTCTGGGACTTGAGCGCTCCACCTCCTCACCTAAGGGAAAAATGCGTGAGGTCGTCACCTCATTGGACTACATTCACACTACCTTCACTATATATATATATATATATATATATATATATATATATATATATATATATATATATATATATATATATATATATATATATATATATATATATATATATATATATATATATATATATATATATATATATATATATAGGAAAACAGTCGAGGCAGCAATCAGCGCACTCCACTTTCCAGCGCACCGCGACGTGATCCACTTGTACTATATATATACTGCTTTGCCGACAGGAGACGTGTGGAGGCGAACAATTGCTGGGCTCGCACCCTCGCAAACCTCGCCTCCTCCTACAAGGACCCAAAGTCCTTCTGGAAGGACGTCAAGAGACTCTCTGGACGCTCGACAGGACTCTCTCCTACATTTCTGACAGACAGTAACGGACAGAGACATTACTCTTCAGAAGACAAAGCCAGACTACTGACAGAAATATGGGAGCCAGTCTTCCAAGACGACGATGACGACATTGAAGACAACGACACGGTGTTGAATTACCTACAACAAAATAGCGACAGACTGACACCATACGACACGGCCGACCCTGCGAGGCTGTCCGGAGCCACGGCTCTCGACTGCCTCATCTCCTCCGAGGAGATCCGCACAGTCATCAAGCGCAGCAAGGCCACCTGCCCCGGCCGCAGCTCCATCAACAAAAGCATACTGTCTCATCTACCGGATCCGGCAGTGATAAGGCTTCGGGACATCCTCAACGCCGCCCTCTCCGCTGGTTATTTTCCTGACGGTTTCAAGGGGGCCGAGATGCGGATGATCGCCAAGTCTGGGAAGGACCCTACCCGCCCAGACAGCTATCGTCCTATCTCGCTCTTGGAGACCCCAGGAAAGGTGCTGGAGAGGGTGATAACGAGGCGCCTGCAAGGCCACCTGGAGGGAGCTGGCGCCTACAGTCCAGGGCAGTACGGATTCCGGAGTGGGGTAGGCACGGCCCACGCCATCGCGGTCGCCACCGAGACTCTGTCGATCCAGGAGGCATTGGGCAGCCGATGCAACCTCGTCCTCCGGGATGTCAGCAAAGCATTTGACAAAGTGTGGTATCTTGGCTTGAAGTACAAGATCCTACACTTGGGGCTCCCGGGCCCTGTAGAGCGTCTGCTTTGCGATTTCCTGGAGGACAGGACGGCCAGCGTCAAGGTGGGCGGCAGCGCCGGACGGCCGTTTCCTCTCTGCTCCGGCGTCCCCCAGGGGAGTGTACTCTCCCCTACACTATACACCATCTACACCCGGGACTACCCTGAGTCTGCTGCTGGTCTCAATGTTCAGTATGCAGACGACGTCACACAGCTCGTGTTCCACCCAGGCAGGTCTTCCAGGATGCTAAATTCCAGGACCGGGAGAGAAATCGCCAGAGTCAACTCCTACGAGGCTGAATGGCGGATTAAAACCAATCATCAAAAATTCGCCGTCATAGCCCTGGCCACTCACAACCCGACACCCCTGCTGGTCGAAGAGGAGCTCGTCGACTTCAGCCCTCGTGGGAGATTCCTCGGCCTCGAAATTTCGGGAAGAGGCTACTCCTCCCACATTACCAGTAGGATTCGTCAGGCCAAGCATGCCCTGGGGTCCCTCTACAGGTTCCGTGACCTGGAACCCAGGTTAAAACTCCGCCTCGTCAAGACTCTGGTGCTCCCGGTACTGATGTATCCCCCTGTCCCAACTCACGCTCTCAGCAGGGCCGCCATCAGCAGGCTCCAAAGAGTTCAGAACGCAGCACTACGGTTCGCCTTAGACGTCCGATGGGACGACTTCTGTACAGCGGAAGCCATGCACATAGAGGCATCTGTCCCAGCCCTCAATGTCAGACTGCATCACCTCGCGGTCGGAGTCTGGCAACGCCTGCAAGACTTGGACTGGGAGCAATACAACTCCCTTCAGGAGCTGCACCAAGATGCCCCTGAAGAGCAACACGCATGGTTTCCGCGGAGCCTGCTAGCACTAGAGCGAGACCCTGACCCGGAGCCCCGATACCGATAGATGAGCCACCTCAAAAAATTAAAAAAAATAAATAAATAAATAAATAAATAAATAATTAAATAAAAAAAAAAAAAAAAAAATTCCATTGTATATACTTAGCATATTTAGCTTCTTGTTATATATTATGTATGTGTATATCCTCCTTTCGTCTTTAATATCATATCTGTAACTCCCCCTTCATTTTATTTTTACTCCTCTTCAATCACCACAACCTCTCTACAAACTCAACTTTGCTCTCCTCCACACTCAATCTTCACCACCTCCTCCTTAAAACCTCGTTTTACCCCAACTCTCCCACTATATGCGTGTCCATGCACATATAATCACCAAACTATAGACAACTGTTTTTATTGAATCACCATTGTAACCTTGTAACCTTATACGTGTCAATAATATCTCATATGTTAAGCTTCATCACTATCCTAAAACAGCTTCCCGGACTGCCCGGAAACTTTCACTCTCCTACTATACTTCAATATTTCACCTTCTTTACAAGCCCCACTTTTCCTATCCCCCTACTCCTCTGTATCCCACTTTTCTAATAAAAATTTGAATTTGAATTTTGAATTTGCCTGTCATTCTCTCTGAAGAAGCCCTATGGGCGAAACGTTGGAGAAATAAAATACTCCTGCTACTCCTGAGTTTCTTTCCATCACCCACCAACCCACCTGTTCCACATTGGGCAGGGGAGTAGCAGCGGGGTAAGGTATGGAAGGAATCCTGTAACAGTAAGTGGAATTAGAAGTTGTAATGTAGTCTTGAAAGCAAGTAATTCAGTAATTAATATTAGTGATGGAGGAATAATGATAGGATGTTTACATTTAGTATTTTGGTATTTAGTTAAGTAATAGTTATGGAAACCTTAAATTAAATTAAATTGATGTTTCAAATCCCGGAGGTCAGAAAAGAATTAATACGTACATTCTTTATAAGAACTTTTGCTGATGTAAATCACAATAAATGTTTGATAAAGAGGCTTGAGTAACAAACAGAGGTACAAAGAAGATTAAAAGCCTTGAAAACGTGGTAGCGGTGCAGAGCGATGCCGTGAAATGCATGAAATACAAATGAGGAAGGATACAAGCAGAGATGGAGCTTGACTGTTTGACTTGACTTTTATCTATAACATTTTCAAGATTGTGTACGTGTTGTAGTGCTTGTAGTGCAGGATCGTAGGAGTTCACGATAGCTGTAACTTGAGTGTTTTGTTAATGAGACACGAAAGAAATGGACACAAAGGACACGGAGAGAGCCAGCAGCAGGCTTGCAATATCCTCTTCATCGCTCTTCCTGGGACCCTTTCAACACAGCAGTAACTGCCTACACTGCCTACTCCTCTATCAGAATGAGTAGATTTTCTACATCGAGTATATGCTAATGGTTTAAAACTGGTTCCAAAATGAAGAAGGTAATGAATTGTTGAATGTACCATTATCAGGAACTACACAATTGCCTCATGCAACAATGCAGCAGTTACAAGCAGCGTTACTCTGAATAAAAGTTTGCCGCATATCAGCAATATCTTCAATTTTATCTTAGCATCTTTTGATGAGTCCCATCTAATAGTACGGATGAGGAGAGAAATTCAGTAATTAGTAGGTATTTACAACACTTAGCAGTACACAGAGAGACGAGGCTGCTCACGACCATGGTGATAATGATGCCGCTGACACCAAACAAACAATAAGAGATGCCGTACACTGATTTCTCTTCCACTCTGCCAAAACACAATACTTGCCACCATTATCTTCTTAAAGTCTTCACACACAACAGTACATAATAAATACTTACAATATGTTTCGGAATCAATCATAACAATAGTTACAGAATGAACAAATGTTAAATGCAGCTCTCGATACCGTAAGCCGTAAGGTGACAAAGTTGAAACGTCACGATCGATTCGGTATATCAATAGAGATCACCTTGACTCTGTGCTCAGCGTGTTGGTTGTATGCATACTCAATTCCAACATGTCTCCACTCAACACAACCTTCTTGATTCATAGAGATCACCTTGACTGTGCTCAGCGTGTTGGTTGTATGCATACTCAATTCCAACATGTCTCCACTCAAAACAACCTTCGTGATTCAATAGAGATCACCTTGACTCTGTGCTCAGCGTGTTGGTTGTATGCATACTCGATTCCAACATGTCTTCACTCAACACAACCTTCGTGATTCAATAGAGGTTTGAAAATGTGGTGTCCAGATATAGAGATGCTGGAGTTGGTGAGGGAAAAAGAGCACATCTGGGTCCCTGAAAAGTGAATTATACGTCAAAAAAAGCTCACGCAAATCGACGTTCAATGAGATAACTGCCACTCTCCAGGAACTGTTTCTCTATGCAGAGTGTTGTTGGAGGTGAGGATTGAATACTTGTGATGATTTCATTTGATCGCAATCGTCATCGCCGGAGGAAGACATCTTGTTCAATAGCTGTTTGTTTACATTCAGTTCCCGCCAACCAACCAATACTTCTCAGTCGTTATGTGTGAACGTGTTCCGACTAAAAGAGCTCAGTCGATAGATTTAGCGACTTACAATTTTAGTCGCATATTGACCCGCCTTTATACTTCATTCAAGAGCGAGGTATCCTGACGTTTGTCCCTATCCTTTGGTTAATTATATTGCTTCTATAAGGAGACGGGCAACTGAGTGGGGCTTTTTTCTCTAGATTTTTGCTGCCCTTAACCAGTCCTCCTCTCTTATGTATATATATATATATATATATATATATATATATATATATATATATATATATATATATATATATATATATATATATATATATATATATATATATATATATATATATATATATATATATATATATATATATATATATATATATATATATATATATATATATATATATATATATATATATATATATATATATATATATATATATATATATATATATATATATATATATATATATATATATATATATATATATATATATATATATATATATATATATATATATATATATATATATATATATATATATATATATATATATATATATATATATATATATATATATATATATATATATATATATATATATATATATATATATATATATATATATATATATATATATATATATATATATATATATATATATATATATATATATATATATATATATATATATATATATATATATATATATATATATATATATATATATATATATATATATATATATATATATATATATATATATATATATATATATATATATATATATATATATATATATATATATATATATATATATATATATATATATATATATATATATATATATATATATATATATATATATATATATATATATATATATATATGTATATATATATGTATATGTATATATATATATATATATATATCTATATATATATATATATATATATATATATATATATATATATATATATATATATATATATATATATATATATATATATATGTATATAATATAAGACGACGAACATCACTCTATCTTGAGATATGTAGCTTGTGGTAAGTTCACATCTCATCTTGAGCTATTACAGCTTCTATGAAGTTCCATACACGGAGAATGCTTCACGTGTAAAGGGCATTTCATTCATACCGCTCTCTCTAGACGTAAGGAATCAAAAGCATTTTGTCTTACAGTCTTATTACCTCTTCTCCTCTGACTGTCTTCGTCCTCCTTCTAAACGTCTCAGTGTTGCATCTTTTGTTACATTCTACTGTTATTTTCACGAGCACGAGACCACCTGATTGAGAATTGACCACGCTAACCATTGCGCCAAGTTGCGTGTGTGTGTGTGTGCGTGTATGTGTGTGTGTGTGTGTGTGTGTGTGTGTGTGTGTGTGTGTGCATTCATTGTATATATTTACGGTCGCCTGGTGGTCACCTAGCCTTCCCTATTACGGAAAGAGCTCAGAACTTATAGACCGATCTTCGGTCTATAAGCTCTGAGACCACACCACACTCCGCACACCGGGGAAGTGAGGCCATAATCCCTCGAGTTACTTCCCATACCTATACTTGGTGCTAGGTGAACAGAGGCTACACATTAAGAGGCTCGCCCATTTGCTCCACTGCGCCCGGAGCTCGTACCCGCGCCTTCTCATTTGTAAGCCGAGTGTGGTAACCGCTACACGTGTGTGTGTGTGTGTTTCACTGTTTGTTCTGCTGCAGTCTCTGACGAGACAGCCAGACGTTACCCTACGGAATGAGCTCAGAGCTCATTATTTCCGATCTTGGGGTAGGCCTGAGACCAGGCACACACCACACACCGGGACAACAAGGTCACAACTCCTCGATTTACATCCCGTACCTACTCACTGCTAGGTAAACAGGGGCTAGACATGAAAGGAGACACACCCAAATATCTCCACTCGGCCGGGGAATCGAACCCCGGTCCTCTGGCTTG
>NW_025541530.1:0-2500 GCF_017591435.1 Portunus trituberculatus | reverse complement strand
CCAGACGTTACCCTACGGAACGAGCTCAGAGCTCATTATTTCCGATCTTGGGATAGGTCTGAGACCAGGCACACACCACACACCGGGACAACAAGGTCACAACTCCTCGATTTACATCCCGTACCTACTCACTGCTAGGTGAACAGGGGCTACACGTGAAAGGAGACACACCCAAATATCTCCACCCGGCCGGGGAATCGAACCCCGGTCATCTGGCTTGTGAAGCCAGCGCTCTAACCACTGAGCTACCGGGCCGTGTGTGTGTGTGTGTGTGTGTGTGTGTGTGTAAGGCAAGGCTCCCCTGCTTCATGTTTGTTATTCATTATTGGTCTGATTAAGAATAGCTGTGATGTGGATGTATGGCTTGCACTTGTATGGCTGCACATCTTAGTTTTGATGGATGATACAGTCCTGTTGTCAACATCAAGACAAGGATGCAGAGAAAGTTAATGCTTCTAAATGATTATGGATTTTTCCTTTCTTGTGTTCCTTTCTTTTTTTTTTTTTTTTGGAGTTTGCAATGAGCTGGTAAACTCATACAACTTAATGAAAAGATATAGTAATATATAGATAGTCGTGTAATAAGCGCATACACATCTCCGCAGTGGAAAAAAATATCATGAAAACAAAGAAACTAAGACGATAAAGGAAAAAACAAAGATACACAACAGAGAGAGAGAGAGAGAGAGAGAGAGAGAGAGAGAGAGAGAGAGAGAGAGAGAGAGAGAGAGTGAGCGAGCATCAAGGAAAACAGTGCAGCTCTCGGCCAGCCTAAGCCATTTTCGCTCCATATTCCCTGGCGTTACGTGACCATAAAACACACACACACACACACACACACACACACACACACACACACACACACACACACACACACACACACACACACACAAAGGTGGTAAATGGGACTTGTGGTCATGAAATATATCGAAATTTTGGGTCACCACAGTAAACACACAAAAAAAAAAAAAAAAAAAATGACAAGCGAACGACTGAGTGGAGTATGGGAAGGACAATGAACTCCAACGTTTGACTGTTAATGAGAATGTGACTCTTGTTTTCCAAGGTGATCTTAATAAGCGAGAATAAAACTGAAGGCATGGAAAATTTAGGACTCTTCCATAACACCTTGCTTTCAGTGTTACCTGTCGAAAAGTTACTCTTAACTTTCACTACAATGTTTCATTAGGGGAGAGAAAAGTAAAGGCATTGAAAAACTTGCACTTCCTTATAACACTCTTTACTGCCAATGTTTCCTTTCGAAATTTACCTCTTAACTTCAACCAAATTGTTTGATTAAGATTGGCATTAAAGCGACAAACAGAGAAAAAAATCTTGAATCACCCCATAACCCCTTATTCTTGAGAGCGATGTCTTTAGAAATATGACGCAAACTTACAACACTACCCTTTATATATACTGAGAAGCGAAAACAGCGAAACAGAGACCAACTGAAATGTCTAACGATTAATTGATTGACGTTATGGCACTGGAGCAACTGGTGTCATACAGCGCCCTGGAAAATATTAAAAGACGAAATGAACGGAAAAAATAACAGAGGATGAAGAGTATGCCCCAAAAAACCTGTGTCATTATTTGCCACTGTATGCACATAAGCATATTATGTCTGCACTATAATTCCTTTACTGCCCAAAAAGCTTGTAGCTTCAAAAGGGCTCCTTGTACTTATATATTCTCACTTATAAATAATTGTATTTATTCAAGGGATAATAAAATGTCTAAATGTTTAGATGTTTAAATGTATAATTTTTTTCTTCTTCAATTCCTGTTTTGATTGCTACTCCCATTACTTCGACTTTGTCCTCTCCATATTGCACATCCTCCACACATACATTATCACGAACCATTGTCAGCACTCCTCCTCCCCTTTATCCTTCCTGTCTCTCCTCCAGGTATTATATCCCTCCTCTCTAGAGTTAACATGGATCTCTTCTCTTAGTTTTGTTTCAACGATGCACATTACATCCGGCTTTTTCTCTTTCAAATAATCCCTAACCTCCAACATGCTTGATAACAACCCATCTATAAAAGTATAAGTCACTCTTAATTTCTTGCCTCCTCCACGACCTCCTCTTTCTTCTGTAGGTACCACTTCTTTAGTCTCATATCCAGAACCCTCCAGTAAAAAATGTTTCTTCTCTATCTCTGTCCTTTTCTCGTTTCTTTCCTTAGCTTCACTTCTTAGCACCTTCTCCTTTTCACTCTCCTCTAGGTTCATATCTTTTTTTATCCATATATCCTTGTGTTCAGTATCATCGGCCAGCTTCCCTTTCCTAGCTATAATTTCATCTACTGCCACTTGGGATCTCATTCTCACTTTCATTGGTCTCCTACCCCCTTCACTGTATCCTCCTAGCCTGATCACTTCCTCCATTTCCTGGTCTAGTTCCTGTGTGCTGTCTTGTACTTGTTTGATAACAGTTTTGTCCAATTCTCTCTCCACGTTTTCTCGTAAATTTATTTGGATTTTTCTTTCCTT
>NW_025541529.1:0-5000 GCF_017591435.1 Portunus trituberculatus | reverse complement strand
CTCCTCTATCAGAATGAGTAGATTTTCTACATCGAGTATATGCTAATGGTTTAAAACTGGTTCCAAAAATGAAGAAGGTAATGAATTGTTGAATGTACCATTATCAGGAACTACACAATTGCCTCATGCAACAATGCAGCAGTTACAAGCAGCGTTACTCTGAATAAAAGTTTGCCGCATATCAGCAATATCTTCAATTTTATCTTAGCATCTTTTGATGAGTCCCATCTAATAGTACGGATGAGGAGAGAAATTCAGTAATTAGTAGGTATTTACAACACTTAGCAGTACACAGAGAGACGAGGCTGCTCACGACCATGGTGATAATGATGCCGCTGACACCAAACAAACAATAAGAGATGCCGTACACTGATTTCTCTTCCACTCTGCCAAAACACAATACTTGCCACCATTATCTTCTTAAAGTCTTCACACACAACAGTACATAATAAATACTTACAATATGTTTCGGAATCAATCATAACAATAGTTACAGAATGAACAAATGTTAAATGCAGTTCTCGATACCGTAAGCCGTAAGGTGACAAAGTTGAACCGTCACGATCGATTCGGTATATCAATAGAGATCACCTTGACTCTGTGCTCAGCGTGTTGGTTGTATGCATACTCAATTCCAACATGTCTCCACTCAACACAACCTTCGTGATTCAATAGAGATCACCTTGACTCTGTGCTCAGCGTGTTGGTTGTATGCATACTCAATTCCAACATGTCTCCACTCAACACAACCTTCGTGATTCAATAGAGATCACCTTGACTCTGTGCTCAGCGTGTTGGTTGTATGCATACTCAATTCCAACATGTCTCCACTCAACACAACCTTCGTGATTCAATAGAGGTTTGAAAATGTGGTGTCCAGATATAGAGATGCTGGAGTTGGTGAGGGAAAAGAGCACATCTGGGACCCTGAAAAGTGAATTATACGTCAAAAAAAGCTCACGCAAATCGACGTTCAATGAGATAACTGCCACTCTCCAGGAACTGTTTCCCTCTATGCAGAGTGTTGTTGGAGGTGAGGATTGAATACTTGTGATGATTTCATTTGATCGCAATCGTCATGCTGGAGGAAGACATCTTGTTCAATAGCTGTTTGTTTACATTCAGTTCCCGCCAACCAGCCAATACTTCTCAGTCGTTATGTTCCAACTAAAAGGGCTCAGTCGATAGATTTAGCGACTTACAATTTTAGTCGCATATTGACCCGCCTTTATACTTCATTCAAGAGCGAGGTATCCTGACGTTTGTCCCTATCCTTTGGTTAATTATATTGCTTCTATAAGGAGACGGGCAACTGAGTGGGGCTTTTTTCTCTAGATTTTTGCTGCCCTTAACCAGTCCTCCTCTCTTATGTATATATATATATATATATATATATATATATATATATATATATATATATATATATATATATATATATATATATATATATATATATATATATATATATATATATATATATATATATATATATATATATATATATATATATATATATATATATATATATATATATATATATATATATATATATATATATATATATATATATATATATATATATATATATATATATATATATATATATATATATATATATATATATATATATATATATATATATATATATATATATATATATATATAAAGTGGAAGCTTCACATCTCATCTTGAGCTATTACAGCTTCTATGAAGTTCCATACACGGAGAATGCTTCACATGTAAAGGGCATTTCATTCTCACCGCTCTCTCTAGACGTAAGGAATCAAAAGCATTTTGTCTTACAGTCTTATTACCTCTTCTCCTCTGACTGTCTTCGTCCTCCTTCTAAACGTCTCAGTGTTGCATCTTTTGTTACATTCTACTGTTATTTTCACGAGCACGGAACCACCTGATTGAGAATTGACCACGCTAACCATTGCGCCAAGGTGCGTGTGTGTGTGTGTGTGTGTGTGTGTGTGTGTGTGTGTGTGTGTGTGTGTGCATTCATTGTATATATTTACGGTCGCCTGGTGGTCACCTAGCCTTCCCTATTACGGAAAGAGCTCAGAACTTATAGACCGATCTTCGGTCTATAAGCTCTGAGACCACACCACACTCCGCACACCGGGGAAGTGAGGCCATAATCCCTCGAGTTACTTCCCATACCTATACTTGCTGCTAGGTGAACAGAGGCTACACATTAAGAGGCTCTCCATTTGCTCCGCCCGGAGCTCGTACCCGCGCCTTCTCATTTGTAAGCCGAGTGTGGTAACCGCTACACTACGTGTGTGTGTGTGTGTGTTTCACTGTTTGATCTGCTGCAGTCTCTGACGAGACAGCCAGACGATACCATACGGAATGAGCTCAGAGCTCATTATTTCCGATCTTGGGGTAGGTCTGAGACCAGGCACACACCACACACCGGGACAACAAGGTCACAACTCCTCGATTTACATCCCGTACCTACTCACTGCTAGGTGAACAGGGGCTACACATGAAAGGAGACACACCCAAATATCTCCACTCGGCCGGGGAATCGAACCCCGGTCCTCTGGCTTGTGAAGCCAGCGCTCTAACCACTGAGCTACCGTGTGTGTGTGTGTGTGTGTGTGTGTGTGTGTGTGTGTGTGTGTGTGTGTGTGTGTGTGTGTGTGTGTGTTTCACTGCTTGATCTGCTGGAGTCTGACGAGACAGCCAGACGTTACCCTACGGAACGAGCTCAGAGCTCATTATTTCCGATCTTCGGATAGGCCTGAGACCAGGCACACACCACACACCGGGACAACAAGGCTATAACTCCTCGATTTACATCCCGTACCTACTCACTGCTAGGTGAACAGGAGCTACACTTGAAAGGAGACACACCCAAATATCTCCACACGGCCGGGGAATCGAACCCCGGTCCTCTGGCTTGTGAAGCCAGCGCTCTAACCACTGAGCTACACGTGTGTGTGGTGTGTGTGTGTGTGTGTGTGTGTGTGTGTGTGTGTGTGTGTAATTCACCTCGGTCGCCTGCTGGTCATCCAGCCAGTCTTCTCCATCACGGAGCGAGCTCAGAGCTCATAGACCGATCTTCGGGTAGAACTGAGAACACATCACACACAACACACACCGGGAGAGTGAGGCCACAACCCCTCAAGTTACATCCCGTAACTATTTACTGCTAGGTGAACACACTCCACACATTAACACACAACACACTCCACACACCGGGAAAGCGAGGCCACAACCCCTCAAGTTACATCCCGTAACTATTTACTGCTAGGTGAACACAGCCCACACATTAACACACAACACACTCCACACACCGGGAAAGCGAGGCCACAACCCCTCGAGTTACATCCCGTACATATTTACTGCTAGGTGAACACAGCCCACACATTAACACACAACACACTCCACACACCGGAAAAGCGAGGCCACAACCCCTCGAGTTACATCCCGTACATATTTACTGCTATGTGAACACACCCCACACATTAACACACAACACACTCCACACACCGGGAAAGCGAGGCCACAACCCCTCGAATTACATCCCGTACATATTTACTGCTAGGTGATCACACCCCACACATTAACACACAACACACTCCACACACCGGGAAAGCGAGGCCACAACCCCTCGAGTTACATCCCGTACATGTTTACTGCTAGGTGAACACACCCCACACTTTAAGAGGCTTGCTCATTTCCCTCGCCGCTTCCCGGGACTCGAACCCGGCCCTCTCGATTGTGAGTCGAACCTGCTAACCACTACACTACACGGTGTGTGTGTGTGTGTGTGTGTGTGTGTGTGCGTGTGTGTGTGTGTGTGTGTGTAATTCACTGTTTGATCTGCTGCAGTCTCTGACGAGACAGCCAGACGTTACCCTACGGAACGAGCTCAGAGCTCATTATTTCCGATCTTGGAATAGGCCTGAGACCAGGCACACACCACACACCGGGACAACAAGGCTACAACTCCTCGATTTACATCCCGTACCTACTCACTGCTAGGTGAACAGGGGCTACACGTCAAAGGAGACACACCCAAATATCTCCACCCGGCCGGGGAATCGAACCCCGGTCATCTGGCTTGTGAAGCCAGCGCTCTAACCACTGAGCTACCGCGTGTGTGTGTGTGTGTGTGTGTGTGTGTGTGTGTGTGTGTGTGTGTGTGTGTGTAGCGCGGGAATTAATGTTTTTTTATATAATCTCCTTCTTTGATGTCTTTTTCTTATCACTTTTATTTTTCTTATTCTTTCCTTATTTATCTTTTTTTTTTTTGTGGGAGTATTGAATGCCTTTTGTACCTGCTCCATTTTTATGTCCGTTTTTTATTATTGTTTTATTGTTTTATTCTTTTCTTATTTTATTTTGTGTTTCTCTCCATTTTTTACATCATTTCTTGTATTTTCTTCAATTTTCCAGTAGTTGGCGCGGGATTCAATGCTTTTCATATCATCATCCATTTTTATATCTGTTTTTTTCTTACTCATTTTATTCTTTTATTGTTTCCTTACTTCATTTTGTCTTTATTTCCAGTTTTTTATCATTATTTTTTTTTCGCGCGGAAATTAATGCTTTTCATGTCTGTATTTTTTTTATCGTTTATTATCTCATACTATTTTTATTCTTTTTATCATTTTCTTATTTTATTTGATCTTTCTTTTAAATTTTAATCATACATGAATGAGTATGAATAAGTTAGCTTTGTGTACAATAAGACTATTTTATTGACATTAGCAAGGGTCTGATGAGGGCAGAAGACTAATGGCAACAGTCTTCACTATTTTAATCCCCCACATGAGTTTGTGAAGCTGTACAAAATCACCAAATAGTCACCAGAATGAATAGGGAAACGCGTCATGCTACTGAAAGGGTTAATGGCCACAGTCTTCACTATTTTAATCCCCCACATGAGTTTGTGAAGCTGTAGAAGATTAGTGGTGAATAATTGGGGAGCTTTTAAGATTAGACAGATTAATAGATGGAGTGATGGGTGGGTATGTCTGTAC
>NW_025541528.1:0-26544 GCF_017591435.1 Portunus trituberculatus | reverse complement strand
AGGAAGACTTAAACAAGATCTGGAAATGGAGCAAAAATGGGAGATGGAATTCAATGTGGACAAAAGCCATGTCATGGAAATGGGAAAAGTGAAAGACGACCAGTGGGAATCTATAAGATGGGAGATGGAGTAGAACTAGAAAAAGTAAAAAAGGAAGAGGACTTGGGAGTGACAATGGAAGAAAATAATCAACCGGTAAGCCATATTGATAGAATTTTCAGAGAGACGTATAATTTGCTAAGGAATATTGGAGTAGCATTTCACTGTATGGACAAGGAAATGATGAAGAAATTGATAAGTACTAAAATAAGACCTAGATTGGAATATGCAGGAGATGTGTGGACTCCCCATAAAAAGAAACACATAAGAAAATTAGAGAGACTACAAAAATGGCTACAAGAATGGTTCCAGAATTTAAAGGGATGGCATATGAGGAGAGACTAAAGGCAATGGATCTACCAACCTTGGAGCAGAGAAGAGAGAGAGGGGATCTGATACACATTTATAAATTGATTAACGGAATGGATGAAGTGGATAATGAGAAACTTATCCTGAGAGAAGAATATGACTTTAGAAGCACAAGATCGCATAGTAAGAAACTAAGGAAGGGACGATGTCTGAGAGATGTTAAAAAATTTAGTTTCCCGCAAAGATGTGTTGAGACTTGGAACAGTTTGGGTGAGGAAGTGGTGTCAGCAATGAGTGTACATAGTTTTAAAGAAAAATTGGATAAGTGTAGATATGGAGACGGGACCACACGAGCATAAAGGCTCAAGCCCTGTAAAACTACAACTAGGTAAATACAACTAGGTAAATACACACACACACACACACACACCAGCCTGTGGTGCTCCCGCCGCGCACAGGGCGATAAATGACAACAACACTACCGTCAAGAGTCTTTTACCTTAACTTCACTAAGTAGTCTGTACCATTCAAACTTCGCTTGACGCTACTTAGTATGAGAGAGAGAGAGAGAGAGAGAGAGAGAGAGAGAGAGAGAGAGAGAGAGAGAGAGAGAGAGAGAGAGAGAGAGAGAGAGAGAGAGAGAGAGAGAGAGAGATCGGTCGCCTGCTGGTTACCCAGCCAGTTTTCCCCATTACGGAACGAGCTCAGAGCTCATAGACTGATCTTCGGGTATAGGACTGAGACCACAACACACAACACACACCGGGAAAGCGAGGGCATGACCCCTCGAGTTACATCCCGTACCTATTTACTGCTAGGTGAACACACCCCACACATTAAGAGGCTTGCCCATTTGCCTCGCCGCTTATCGGGACTCGAACCCAGGCTTCTCGATTGTGAGTCGAGCGTGCTAACCACTACACTACGCGAGAGAGAGAGAGAGAGAGAGAGAGAGAGAGAGAGAGAGAGAGAGAGAGAGAGAGAGAGAGTGTGTGTTTTGAGGCTCCCGAGATGTGTACTAATAAATATATGTGGTGTTTGAATATGTACTAACCAATTTGCAACAAGTTTTGTGACACAGGAACCCAAAATAACTGATGAATTAGCAAGAAATGAACCTAAAACCGGAAAATATTGACAATTTGTAACAGGTCTTATGATAGAGAAAGATCAAAATAACCGATAAACTAAGAACACATGGACTCAAAATGGTTAGATTTGAGTAATGAACTAAATATTGACTTAATTTGTGCTAAGGAGAGTCAAATATAATTGAATGTACAGTATTTTGTTTATTATTTCTTATCGTTTGGTTTTATGATAGAGAAAGATCAAAACAACTGATAAACTAAGAAGAAATGAACTTAGGATGATTAAATTTGAGGTGTGAAGTAAATATTGCCGTAAGTGATAAAGAGAGTTAATGAAATAAGATCAGTGAATGGAGTTTGTTTATTGTTTTCTTAGAGTTTGGTTTTTATGATAGACAAAGATCAAAATAACTGACGAAATAGGATGAAATGAACTTGAATGATTAAATTTGAGGTGTGAAGTAAATATAGACTCTTGTGATAGATTTTATTACTTTTTTGCTTATTGTTTTCCTTGAGTTTAGTTTTACAATAAAGAAAGATCAAAATAACTGATAAACTAAGAAAAAATGAACTTAGGATGATTAGATTTGAGTAGTGAAGTAAATATTGACTTGTGTGATAAAGAGAGTTAATTAAATAAAATCAGCAAATGTAGTTTGTTTATTTTTTTCTTAGAGTTTGGTTTTATGATAAAGAAAGATCAAAACAACTGATATACTAAGAAGAAATGAACTTTGAATGATTAAACTTGAGTAGTGAACTAAATATTGACTTAATTTGTGGTAAGGAGAGTGAAATGTGACTGAATGTATTTTGTTGATTGTTTTCTTACAGTGTAGCATTAAAGGAAGGACGGAAACAACCTGCATTAATGACACTGTACATTTTCATTCTTTTTCTATTATTTCCTGTTCAAACTTTCACATTTCCTGATTCATTTCCATTGACAACTTTGCAAACATTTATTTATTTTCTTACTTACTCTCATCTTTCTTACAATTTCTTCTTCCTTTCTCCTCCTTCTCTTCCTTCCTTCCTCAGTCACTCAACCTCCTCCTTTCCTTTCATCTCTTCCTCGTTCTCCTTTCCTCCACCCTCTCTGCTCTCTTTCCCTCCTCTCCTCTCTCCAATCACTCACCCTCCTTCTTTCTTTCACCTTCTCTCCTCCTTTGCTTCATTCTCTCTCCTCTCTCTTCTTCCTCTTTCCTTCTTCAGTCACCCACCATCCTCCTTCCTTTCCTCCACATTTTCTCCTTCCTTTCTTCCTCCCACAGTCACCCACATTCCTTCCTTCCTTCCTTCCTCCCTTCCTCTCCTTTCCAAATCACAAACTCTCCTCCTTTCCTTCATCCCCTCTCCTCTTCTTCCTCTTCTTTGCCAGTCACCCTTTCTTCTCCTTTTCTTAACCCTCTCTCCCCTCTCTCTTTCTCCTTTCCTTCCACCCACTCTTCTTTCTCTCCTTCACCTTCTCCTCCTCTCTTTTCTCCAATCACCCTCTTTCTTTCTCCACCCTCTCTCCTCTTTTCTCTCTTTCTCTCCTTCCTTTCCCTCATCTCTCTTTTCCTTCCGCTCCCCAATCACTCACCCTCCCTCGTTTCTTCACTTTCCTTCCCTCTTCCTCTCCAATCACCACCTCCTTTGCCTCCCCACTCCCCTCTCTCTCCTCCTCAGCCTGTCTCTCTTCATCCTGCGGACTATGTTAGCGTAAGTCTTGGGCTGCTTGAAGGGCGCTGATGGAGAAGTGCAGGCCAGGCTACTCATCTCCTCTATCCTGCTCCTCGTCCTCTTCACTGAGTACTGCAGGACTCGCATGCAGCCCTGTGTGTGTGGAGAGGGTTAGATTAGGTTAGGTTAGAGAGAGAGAGAGAGAGAGAGAGAGAGAGAGAGAGAGAGAGAGAGAGAGAGAGAGAGAGAGAGAGAGAGAGAGAGAGAGAGAGAGAGAGAGAGAGAGAGAGAGAAGAGAGGAGAGAGACGAAAGAGAGACAAAGGAGAGAGAGAGAGAGAGAGAGAGAGAGAGAGAGAGAGAGAGAGAGAGAGAGAGAGAGAGAGAGAGAGAGAGAGAGAGAGGAGAGAGAGAAAGGAGAGAGAGAGAGAGAGAGAGAGAGAGAGAGAGAGAGAGAGAGAGAGAGAGAGAGAGAGAGAGAGAGAGAGAGAGAGAGAGAGAGAGAGAGAGAGAGAGAGAGAGGCTGCCTGGCTCCGCTACAAGAGGAACCCTACTCGGCGCAACAAGGACCTGCACAGGGCTGCATGCAGGAGGATGGTGGTAACCAGCAAGTGGGCCTTAAAAAGTGGGAGGAAAGCCTGCGCCGGAAACTGTGTGGCACTGGCGTAGGAAACAAAACTTGGTGGTCTCTTGTTAAGGACAAACAAGGAACTGGCCACCAAGAATCCATCCCTCCCTCAGCAAGCAGGACGGTACTGTCGCCACCAGCAGTAAGGAGAGGGCACAGTTGCTGGCTTCCTTGTTTGCTGGAAAAATGAAGGTCGGAATCCACAGCAGCCACCGCCTCAGCTGGTCCAGCAATGTGAGAAGACTGTCACCATGGTGGAGGTGACGCATCAGCAGGTGAAGCGATTATTGCGGGGCTGGACACACAGAAAGCCACCGGCCCTGATGACATCAGCCCGCACCTGCTGAAGCGATGCTCCCAGGAACTGGCTGCCCCTCTCACCCAAGTCTTCACAACTTGTGTGCAGGAAAACGTCTGGCCTTCAGTGTGGAAGGAGGCTCAGTAGTTCCGTACACAAAAAAACTCAGGACGGACCCAAAAACTACAGACCCATATCCCTGTTGTCAGTGGTGGGTAAAGTGTTTGAGAGGGTCGTGGCAGAGGTGGTGTGTAGCCATCTCAAGGACAATGCCCTCCTCTCAGACCAACAGTTTGGGTTCAGACCTGGAAGGTCAACCTCCGACCTAATGATGCTTCTCACCAGGCATTGGCAGGACGCCCTCGACGACGGCAAGGACACTATAGTGGTTGCTTTGGACATAGCAGGAGCTTTTGATAAAGTATGGCACAACGGATTACTAGAAAAGCTTCGTGCTAAAGGCATCCAGGGTGGCTTGCTACGACTCTTGGGAAATTACCTGCAGGACAGAAGCCTCAAGGTGGTTGTCAACGGGCAAACATCTGAGTCCCTGCCTGTGGAGGCATCAGTGCCACAGGGTTCAATTCTTGGCCCACTCCTGTGGAATATCTACGTGGATGATCTTCTCCAGCTACTGCCAGGAGTCATGGCCTATGCTGATGACTGCACCCTCTCCTATACCTATCCACGCCAGGACAGTGGGCGGGCTGCTGAGGCCATCAATCAGCAGCTACGAGTGATAAAGGAGTGGGGTGCTCGCTGGCAAGTGACATTCGCGCCGGAGAAGACACAAGCAATGGTTGTCTCTCGGTCCCCAGCCGCCATGGCAGCAATGGCAGGAAAGTTGTCTTTTGGCGCTGCTGCTCTCCCACTCAAGATGACGTCAAGATACTTGGAGTGGAGGTGGATCGAGGGCTGAGGTTTGACAGGCATGTCAAAACCATTGCCAAGAAAGCCTCTCACAGGATCTCCGCTCTCAGAAGGATCGCCAGTTTCCTCGACAGGAAGGGAGACTGCTGCTGTACAAGGCACAGGTGCGGCCCCACCTTGAATACGCAGCTCTCTCCTGGATGTCCTGTGCCGCCACACACAGAAGGAGACTGGACAGCATCCAACGCCGCGCCATACGGCTAGTAGATGCTGCACTACCACCTCACCCAGAGCCTGAGCGTCCCCTTGATTCACTGGAACACCGCAGAGACGTGGCGGCGATCGTAGTGTTCCATAAGGCACAGGTGCAAAGAGTGCCACATCTGGCAGGGCTGCGTCATCCTCTAAGAGTCACCGCACGGAGCACGAGAACGGTGCTCAATGGTGGTGACGCCGTAGAGGTGCCGCGATCCCACGGGTGTCAGCATCAACGCACCTTCGCAGGACGCGTCTCCAGGATGTGGAACTTGTTCACGGCCGCGGTGCCTCACGTCCAGGAGATGAACACACACAGTGTCAAACTGATGGCACATAAGTGGAGACAGACACTGCCAACTCCTCTGACACTCTTTGTGACGTGACACTCAGTGTAGTGCAGTGCGTGAATAGTGCTAGTGAAGTGAAACGAATAGTGCTCCATTTACATGCTGACCATCTTGTATATTATCTATTTTTAAGTCTTGTAAATATTGTAGAAATAGATTGTAGTACCCTTAGAATAGGTAGCACACGACAGTGCGCCTTTGGGTACATGTTCCTTTGTATTAAGTTTTGTTTAAATAAAAAAAAAAAAAAAGAGAGAGAGAGAGAGAGAGAGAGAGAGAGAGAGACACACACACACACACACACACACACACAGAATAACAAACATGAAGCAGGGGAGCCTTGCCTCACACACACACACACACACACACACACACACACACACACACACACACACACACAAAGTCGGTCAGTAATCAAGATAGGAGCAATAAATAACAAAGTCAACCTTGATGTGAAAGAAAAGAGAAGAGAGAATTGTGAGATGAATGAATAGTCTCAGTGGTGAGGTTGATGGCGGCGAGTCTTTACGGAGCCTTGAAGAGCAGCGTTCAAAGATCATGTCTGGCGCACCAAGCGGCAAGCTCACTCTGCTACACGGAAGAAGTGGTGTTTTTAAATGGATTTTATAGATACATTGATGGATGAGGATAATAAGAGAGAATTAGTTCAAGTGTTTCGTACAAGAACTGACTGCCTGACTGAAACGTGTAGGCCTGATGGCTTCTGGCAGCTTCCATGATTTGACTTAAGCGATTTTAAAGACAAAGAAACAGAATAGGATTGGTATTATGGAATCAACCTTCACCCATACAAATGTTCAGACAGTAGTGATGACTATGAGGGTTTTTTCCTTCAAGTAGTTATCTAAACAATAAAGGAATTAACAACGCAGTGAATGAGCTGAAAGAATCTTAATTTGACCAAACCCTCGGAAGGAGACGCTAAAGTTATTTCACTATTAGTATTAGTGGTTGTTCTTGTCTTGTTATCAGTTACATCTTTCAAAACCACATCCTGAAATCCACACCACACCCTATCAACATAAGAACATCAGAAAATAAGTGTTAGTGCAGGAAGCCATCAGGCCCACACGTGGCAGACCCTGTACAGACATACCCACCCATCACTCCATCTATAAATCTGTCTAATCTTAAAAGCTCCCCAATTATTCACCACTAATATTCTACAGCTTCACAAACTCATGTGGGGGATTAAAATAGTGAAGACTGTGGCCATTAACCCCTTCAGTAGCATGACGCGTTTCCCTGTTCATTCTGGTGACCATTTGGTGATTTTCTACAGCTTCACAAACTCATGTGGGGGATTAAAATAGTGAAGACTGTGGCCATTATTCTTCTGCCCCTTCATATTGTCAATAAAATGGTCTTATCGTAGCCATCCTGTCTGAAAATGCCCAAAGAATATATCAAATTGTCTTAAAATGCCTTAAAAACGTGCCAAACTGTGATATAAAAAAGAAAAAAAAAGCTTACAATGCCCTAAATATATGCCAAACTTCCTTAAAATGTCCTAAAACGTGTCAAACTGTCTTTCAATGCGCTAAAAAGTGCCAAGCTGTCTTAAAATACCTTAATAATATATCAAACTTTCTTAAAATGCCCTAAAAACGTGCCAAACTGTCTTTTAATGCCCTAAATTTATGCCAAAATGTCTAAAATATTCCCTAAAAGAACATGAGTCTCCCTATTCCTTGTGGTGACTATTTGGTGATTTTGTACAGCTTCACAAACTCATGTGGGGATTAAAATAGTGAAGACTGTAGTCATTAATCCCTTCAGTAGCATGACGCGTTTCCCTATTCATTCTGGTGACTATTTGGTGATTTTGTACAGCTTCACAAACTCATGTGGGGGATTAAAATAGTGAAGACTGTGGCCATTAATCTTCTGCCCTCATCAGACCCTTGCTAATGTCAATAAAATAGTCTTATTGTACACAAAGCTAACTTATTCATACTCATTCATGTATGATTAAAATTTAAAAGAAAGATCAAATAAAATAAGAAAATGATAAAAAGAATAAAAATAGTATGAGATAATAAACGATAAAAAAAAATACAGACATGAAAAGCATTAATTTCCGCGCGAAAAAAAATAATGATAAAAAACTGGAAATAAAGACAAAATGAAGTAAGGAAACAATAAAAGAATAAAATGAGTAAGAAAAAAACAGATATAAAAATGGATGATGATATGAAAAGCATTGAATCCCGCGCCAACTACTGGAAAATTGAAGAAAATACAAGAAATGATGTAAAAAATGGAGAGAAACACAAAATAAAATAAGAAAAGAATAAAACAATAAAACAATAATAAAAAAAACGGACATAAAAATGGAGCAGGTACAAAAGGCATTCAATACTCCCACAAAAATAATAAATGATAAATAAGGAAAGAATAAGAAAAATAAAAGTGATAAGAAAAAGACATCAAAGAAGGAGATTATATAAAAACATTAATTCCCGCGCTACACACACACACACACACACACACACACACACACACACACACACACACACACACACACACACACACACACACACACACACACACACACACACACACACACACACACACACACACACACACACACCGTGTAGTGTAGTGGTTAGCAGGTTCGACTCACAATCGAGAGGGCCGGGTTCGAGTCCCGGGAAGCGGCGAGGCAAATGAGCAAGCCTCTTAAAGTGTGGGGTGTGTTCACCTAGCAGTAAATATGTACGGGATGTAACTCGAGGGGTTGTGGCCTCGCTTTCCCGGTGTGTGGAGTGTGTTGTGTGTTAATGTGTGGGGTGTGTTCACCTAGCAGTAAATAGGTACGGGATGTAACTCGAGGGGTTGTGGCCTCGCTTTCCCGGTGTGTGGAGTGTGTTGTGTGTTAATGTGTGGGGTGTGTTCACCTAGCAGTAAATAGTTACGGGATGTAACTCGAGGGGTTGTGGCCTCGCTTTCCCGGTGTGTGGAGTGTGTTGTGTGTTAATGTGTGGAGTGTGTTCACCTAGCAGTAAATAGTTACGGGATGTAACTCGAGGGGTTGTGGCCTCACTCTCCCGGTGTGTGTTGTGTGTGATGTGGTCTCAGTTCTACCCGAAGATCGGTCTATGAGCTCTGAGCTCGCTCCGTGATGGAGAAGACTGGCTGGATGACCAGCAGGCGACCGAGGTGAATTACACACACACACACACACACACACACACACACACACACACACACACACACGCCCGGTAGCTCAGTGGTTAGAGCGCTGGCTTCACAAGCCAGAGGACCGGGGTTCGATTCCCCGGCCGTGTGGAGATATTTGGGTGTGTCTCCTTTCAAGTGTAGCTCCTGTTCACCTAGCAGTGAGTAGGTACGGGATGTAAATCGAGGAGTTGTAGCCTTGTTGTCCCGGTGTGTGGTGTGTGCCTGGTCTCAGGCCTATCCGAAGATCGGAAATAATGAGCTCTGAGCTCGTTCCGTAGGGTAACGTCTGGCTGTCTCGTCAGACTGCAGCAGATCAAACAGTGAAACACACACACACACACACACACACACACACACACACACACACACACACACACACACACACACGGTAGCTCAGTGGTTAGAGCGCTGGCTTCACAAGCCAGAGGACCGGGGTTCGATTCCCCGGCCGAGTGGAGATATTTGGGTGTGTCTCCTTTCATGTGTAGCCCCTGTTCACCTAGCAGTGAGTAGGTACGGGATGTAAATCGAGGAGTTGTGACCTTGTTGTCCCGGTGTGTGGTGTGTGCCTGGTCTCAGGCCTACCCCAAGATCGGAAATAATGAGCTCTGCAGAGACTGCAGCAGATCAAACTGTGAAACACACACACACACACACGTAGTGTAGCGGTTACCACACTCGGCTTACAAATGAGAAGGCGCGGGTACGAGCTCCGGGCGCAGTGGAGCAAATGGGCGAGCCTCTTAATGTGTAGCCTCTGTTCACCTAGCAGCAAGTATAGGTATGGGAAGTAACTCGAGGGATTATGGCCTCACTTCCCCGGTGTGCGGAGTGTGGTGTGGTCTCAGAGCTTATAGACCGAAGATCGGTCTATAAGTTCTGAGCTCTTTCCGTAATAGGGAAGGCTAGGTGACCACCAGGCGACCGTAAATATATACAATGAATGCACACACACACACACACACACACACACACACACACACACACACACACACACACACACACACACACACCTTGGCGCAATGGTTAGCGTGGTCAATTCTCAATCAGGCGGTCCCGTGCTCGTGAAAATAACAGCAGAATGTAACAAAAGATGCAACACTGAGACGTTTAGAAGGAGGACGAAGACAGTCAGAGGAGAAGAGGTAATAAGACTGTAAGACAAAATGCTTTTGATTCTTTATGTCTAGAGAGAGCGGTGAGAATGAAATGCCCTTTACATGTGAAGCATTCTCCGTGTATGGAACTTCATAGAAGCTGTAATAGCTCAAGATGAGATGTGAAGCTTCCACTTTATATATATATATATATATATATATATATATATATATATATATATATATATATATATATATATATATATATATATATATATATATATATATATATATATATATATATAGAGGAGGACTGGTTAAGGGCAGCAAAAATCTAGAGAAAAGCCCCACTCAGTTGCCCGTCTCCTTATAGAAGCAATATAATTAACCAAAGGATAGGGACAAACGTCAGGATACCTCGCTCTTGAATGAAGTATAAAGGCGGGTCAATATGCGACTAAAATTGTAAGTCGCTAAATCTATCGACTGAGCCCTTTTAGTTGGAACACGTTCACACATAACGACTGAGAAGTATTGGCTGGTTGGCGGGAACTGAATGTAAACAAACAGCTATTGAACAAGATGTCTTCCTCCGGCGATGACGATTGCGATCAAATGAAATCATCACAAGTATTCAATCCTCACCTCCAACAACACTCTGCATAGAGGGAAACAGTTCCTGGAGAGTGGCAGTTATCTCATTGAACGTCGATTTGCGTGAGCTTTTTTTGACGTATAATTCACTTTTCAGGGTCCCAGATGTGCTCTTTTCCTCACCAACTCCAGCATCTCTATATCTGGACACCACATTTTCAAACCTCTATTGAATCACGAAGGTTGTGTTGAGTGGAGACATGTTGGAATTGAGTATGCATACAACCAACACGCTGAGCACAGAGTCAAGGTGATCTCTATTGAATCACGAAGGTTGTGTTGAGTGGAGACATGTTGGAATTGAGTATGCATACAACCAACACGCTGAGCACAGAGTCAAGGTGATCTCTATTGAATCACGAAGGTTGTGTTGAGTGGAGACATGTTGGAATTGAGTATGCATACAACCAACACGCTGAGCACAGAGTCAAGGTGATCTCTATTGATATACCGAATCGATCGTGACGGTTCAACTTTGTCACCTTACGGCTTACGGTATCGAGAGCTGCATTTAACATTTGTTCATTCTGTAACTATTGTTATGATTGATTCCGAAACATATTGTAAGTATTTATTATGTACTGTTGTGTGTGAAGACTTTAAGAAGATAATGGTGGCAAGTATTGTGTTTTGGCAGAGTGGAAGAGAAATCAGTGTACGGCATCTCTTATTGTTTGTTTGGTGTCAGCGGCATCATTATCACCATGGTCGTGAGCAGCCTCGTCTCTCTGTGTACTGCTAAGTGTTGTAAATACCTACTAATTACTGAATTTCTCTCCTCATCCGTACTATTAGATGGGACTCATCAAAAGATGCTAAGATAAAATTGAAGATATTGCTGATATGCGGCAAACTTTTATTCAGAGTAACGCTGCTTGTAACTGCTGCATTGTTGCATGAGGCAATTGTGTAGTTCCTGATAATGGTACATTCAACAATTCATTACCTTCTTCATTTTTGGAACCAGTTTTAAACCATTAGCATATACTCGATGTAGAAAATCTACTCATTCTGATAGAGGAGTAGGCAGTGTAGGCAGTTACTGCTGTGTTGAAAGGGTCCCAGGAAGAGCGATGAAGAGGATATTGCAAGCCTGCTGCTGGCTCTCTCCGTGTCCTTTGTGTCCATTTCTTTCGTGTCTCATTAACAAAACACTCAAGTTACAGCTATCGTGAACTCCTACGATCCTGCACTACAAGCACTACAACACGTACACAATCTTGAAAATGTTATAGATAAAAGTCAAGTCAAACAGTCAAGCTCCATCTCTGCTTGTATCCTTCCTCATTTGTATTTCATGCATTTCACGGCATCGCTCTGCACCACTACCACGTTTTCAAGGCTTTTAATCTTCTTTGTACCTCTGTTTGTTACTCAAGCCTCTTTATCAAACATTTATTGTGATTTACATCAGCAAAAGTTCTTATAAAGAATGTATGTATTAATTCTTTTCTGACCTCCGTAATTTGAAACATCAATTTCAATTAATTTAAGGTTTCCATAACTATTACTTAACTAAATACCAAAATACTAAATGTAAACATCCTATCATTATTCCTCCATCACTAATATTAATTACTGAATTACTTGCTTTCAAGACTACATTACAACTTCTAATTCCACTTACTGTTACAGGATTCCTTCCATACCTTACCCCGCTGCCACTCCCCTGCCCTGCAGCCTCGGAAACTCAAGTCTCTCTCTCTCTCTCTCTCTCTCTCTCTCTCTCTCTCTCTCTCTCTCTCTCTCTCTCTCTCTTCCTATAATCTCTGTGGTTCTGTTACTGATTTCTCTCTCAATATCCTTACTAATGTACTCCAGGATCCCACTATATATATATATATATATATATATATATATATATATATATATATATATATATATATATATATATATATATATATATATATATTATATACGGTCTAGATAGTATTGCTGACCGATGCCGCCCTACCCTCAACACACCCGCACAACACCGCCAGAGTGTGGCCGTGCCTATACCCACCCGATCTAGGCCACACTTTCCAGGAGACGGCTGGCGCCAAGGTAAAGACTAAAGATAATACTCTTTACCTTGGCTGGCGGCGGTGGCCACGTCCCACGGTCTGCTGGGCATCCCGGAGTTTGACCTCTACACAATTATGGGGTTTGTCGTTATGGAGGAAGGGAACACATTCCATGTCCATCCCCATCATTTCTCTGCAGGAGTGCTTGCCGCGGCCTCCTCCTCAGCTGTGCAGGTCCGCGTGACGGCATCGCCAGGGCGTGAGTGGCCGAGTGCAGCTCAGTGTTTGGCATCGCGTCTCGCTGAGAAGTGCCGAGTAGTGAAGAGGAGGAGAAGGAGGTGGAGAACACTCATCCATGGGAATGATGGGGAGGGACATGAAACAGCCTGTTCTCCCATTCTCCGTCATGAAGAACCTCCTAATGTGGAGGAGAAACAAAGGGAAGCGCAGCAGTCTGTGGTAGACAGAGGCCCCTCGGCGACCATGTGCACAGCCTGGGGCAGGAGGTGACCCAGATCGCTGAGGTGGCTCATGACCTCAGGCCACACTAATGACCCAAGGTAACCTTTCTCTGACCTCTTCTACAGCCTTCACAGCTCTGCCCTGCCTGGCGTCGTGGCGTCGTTGGCAGGGGTGGTCGCCGCCACCCTCACGGAGATGCCCGCCATGGCAGAGCAGGGCGGTGAAGGCGTGCCGCTTTTCTCAGGGCCCTTCACTGTTCCTCCAAGTAAGGCACAGTCTTGGGGCATGTCGTGGTGCATGTCAGCACCTGCAGGAGGGCGGCCAGCGCCACCTGAGGATGGACATCCCACCGGCGCGCAGCGCGCCGTGACGGGGGTCTGGCCGTCCCTCTTCAGCATCCAGAGGCACTGTGGCCAGCTGGGCAGGACTCAGAGGTAAGCTCTCTTTTTTTGTCCTTCCTGGGCAAGGCGAAGGAGGCAGTGCGCCTCCTCCTCCCCCAGCGGCACCCAGACCTGTGGCGGGACAAACGTCACTTCACGGGGCACGCTGACGGGGCAGCCTGAGCCGCGCCGTCACACAGATTGTTGCTGTGTTGCCCCGCTTTTGACGAATGTCCGAAAAGAAAATCCTTGCCGTGGTGTGATTCCGGGGCAAACCAATTTCATGGATGGATGCGTGCAGCGTGAGTGTGGCAGCATGACACACACACACAGTTAGTTAGTTAATTTATTGACAAAACAAAATGACATGAACAAAGAAAAATAACAAATATTTAAACTTACATTTTGTCCAAAATTAAAAATATTTTCAATAATCTTGTAAGGGGCGATTTTCTGTTTATGTAAAAAGAGGTTACATATTTCATATACATTAAGGTTCATGTATACAAATTAAACACTTTAAATACATAGTCACATAGTTCACCTATATAAACATTTTCACTGAGTAGATCAGTGATACTTGTAAAGGTTAACATAGGGAATTGTACACGATATTGGGCAGAAAGTGGACAGTGTATCATCACATGCTGTTCTGTCTGTACCTGTTGTCCATCACATTGACACACACGTTGATCTGTTGGTGTGCGGCTCCACCTCCCTACCTCTATCCTAAGACTGTGGGACATGAGTCTAAGTCTAGTGAAAGATTCACGTTTATAGTCAGGGATGAATTTCATTGTCCGATACACTTGATGCACTGTCATTGAGGGGTTCAGTTCTGTGGTATATGTTATTAACTTCGTTGCACCTGCCGCTCTTTCCCGAACATAGGTCTCAATGTTATTTAATGGATTTTCATTACTGTTCCACAAAAGGGATCTTTCTATGAAACGAAAACCAGGTGTGTTTGCTTCTCTACAAAGGTTATATACAAAGTGGTACGGTTGTTCCATATCTATGTTTCCATGCTTTCTTGTAATAAACTTATATCTTTTCTTTTCAATGAGATGTTGTACAGGAGGGATATCTGCCTCTATCATACAGAGATTCATGCTCGTGTTTTTCCTAACACCAAGTAGACATTTCACTAGTCTATTATATTGTTTTTCCAGTACTTTTTTATTTTCTTTAACCATGTTTCTGAACTGTAAAGTAAAGAACTCATCACTGCCGCTTCAAACACTGTTCTTTTGTAAATAAATGGCATTTGAGTATTACTGGCACAGAAGATAGAGAACTTATTTACAACAGCTTCACTCGAGGCTTCATGTAGTCTCAATATCTCGTCCACTTTAGCCGAGTCAGTGAACCATACCCCGAGGTACAAATACCTGGTGGCATAGTTCACGCTCGTGCCTTCACTTGTTAAACAGGATTTATCACAGTCCTCCCCATTAATAACAAAAAAACTTCGTCTTCTCGTTGATTACCATACCACTCTCTCTACAGAAACGACATACAATTTCAAATTTCCTTAAACACATTTCTCGACTGGTAGATAGTATTACAGCATCGTCCATCAGTAGTAGCGTGTGCAAACTACCTAGACACCCGTCCGTTGGTATAGTTCTTTTCAACATCTTCACCATCTCATTAATGTAAAGAACAAATAATAAACAACTCGAGGGAGCCCCCTGGCGAACTCCAATTGATGCGTCCAATACCGCTGAATTAAGAATATTCTTAGTAGATTTATACATTGCCATGATTGCCCGCAACATTACTCTGCCACAACCTAAATCCTTGAGACGCTCAATTAACTTATTCCGGGGTACTCTATTAAAAGCTTTGGTAAAATCAATGAATAATACATATAATTTTAACTTTTAAATAATGCATAATCACAAAGTAGTCTTAACGTCATGATTTGCTCTATGCAATCTCTGCCTTTCTGTGCTCCCGCTTGACATTTATCAATGGTGCACCAAAGCTTTAATCTATTAAGTAACATTACATCATATATCTTCGCAAGGGTGTCCATTATACTAATTCCTCTGTAGTTGTTACATATTAAAGAGTCTCCTGATTTGAATAACAATACCAAGTTGCTATAATACACACACACACACACACACACACACACACACACACACACACACACACACACACACACAGGGGTCAGTATTGGCACCAATACTTTTTCTCGTATATATAAATGACATGCCAGAGGGAGTGAACAGCTACATAAATCTGTTTGCGGACGATGCGAAACTGTGCAGAGTCATTAAACAAAAAGAGGATTGTGAAATACTACAGGAAGACTTAAACAAGATCTGGAAATGGAGCAAAAAATGGGAGATGGAATTCAATGTGGACAAAAGCCATGTCATGGAAATGGGAAAAAGTGAAAGACGACCAGTGGGAATCTATAAGATGGGAGATGGAGTAGAACTAGAAAAAGTAAAAAAGGAAGAGGACTTGGGAGTGACAATGGAAGAAAATAATCAACCGGTAAGCCATATTGATAGAATTTTCAGAGAGACGTATAATTTGCTAAGGAATATTGGAGTAGCATTTCACTATATGGACAAGGAAATGATGAAGAAATTGATAAGTACTAAAATAAGACCTAGATTGGAATATGCAGGAGTTGTGTGGACTCCCCATAAAAGAAACACATAAGAAAATTAGAGAGACTACAAAAAATGGCTACAAGAATGGTTCCAGAATTTAAAGGGATGGCATATGAGGAGAGACTAAAGGCAATGGATCTACCAACCTTGGAGCAGAGAAGAGAGAGAGGGGATCTGATACACATTTATAAATTGATTAACGGAATGGATGAAGTGGATAATGAGAAACTTATCCTGAGAGAAGAATATGACTTTAGAAGCACAAGATCGCATAGTAAGAAACTAAGGAAGGGACGATGTCTGAGAGATGTTAAAAAATTTAGTTTCCGCAAAGATGTGTTGAGACTTGGAACAGTTTGGGTGAGGAAGTGGTGTCAGCAATGAGTGTACATAGTTTTAAAGAAAAATTGGATAAGTGTAGATATGGAGACGGGACCACACGAGCATAAAGGCCCAAGCCCTGTAAAACTACAACTAGGTAAATACAACTAGGTAAATACACACACACACCAGCCTGTGGTGCTCCGCCGCGGACAAGGGCGATAAGTGACAGCAACACTACCGTCAAGAGACTTTTACCTTAACTTCACTAAGTAGTCTGTACCATTCAAATTTCGCTTGACGCTACTTAGTATGAGAAAGAGAGAGAGAGAGAGAGAGAGAGAGAGAGAGAGAGAGAGAGAGAGAGAGAGAGAGAGAGATCGGTCGCCTGCTGGTCACCCAGCCAGTCTTCCCCATTACGGAGCGAGCTCAGAGCTCATAGACTGATCTTCGGGTAGGACTGAGACCACAACACACAACACACACCGGGAAAGCGAGGGCACAACCCCTCGAGTTACATCCCGTACCTATTTACTGCTAGGTGAACACACCCCACACATTAAGATTAAGAGGCTTGCCCATTTGCCTCGCCGCCTATCAGGACTCGAACCCGGGCCTCTCGATTGTGAGTCGAGCGTGCTAACCACTACACTACGCGAGAGAGAGAGAGAGAGAGAGAGAGAGAGAGAGAGAGAGAGAGAGAGAGAGAGAGAGAGTGTGTGTTTTGAGGCTCCCGAGATGTGTACTAATAAATATATGTGGTATTTCAATATGTACTAACCAATTTGCAACAAGTTTTGTGACACAGGAACCCAAAATAACTGATGAATTAGCAAGAAATGAACCTAAAACTGGAAAATATTGACAATTTGTAACAGGTCTTATGATAGAGAAAGATCAAAATAACCGATAAACTAAGAACACATGGACTCAAAATGGTTAGATTTGAGTAATGAACTAAATATTGACTTAATTTGTGCTAAGGAGAGTCAAATATAAGTGAATGTACAGTATTTTGTTTATTATTTCTTATCGTTTGGTTTTATGATAGAGAAAGATCAAAACAACTGATAAACTAAGAAGAAATGAACTTAGGATGATTAAATTTGAGGTGTGAAGTAAATATTGGCGTAAGTGATAAAGAGAGTTAATGAAATAAGATCAGTGAATGGAGTTTGTTTATTGTTTTCTTAGAGTTTGGTTTTATGATAGACAAAGATCAAAACAACTGATATACTAAGAAGAAATGAACTTTGAATGATTAAACTTGAGTAGTGAACTAAATATTGACTTAATTTGTGGTAAGGAGAGTGAAATGTGACTGAATGTATTTTGTTGATTGTTTTCTTACAGTGTAGCATTAAAGGAAGGACGGAAACAACCTGCATTAATGACACTGTACATTTTCATTCTTTTTCTATTATTTCCTGTACAAACTTTCACATTTCCTGATTCATTTCCATTGACAACTTTGCAAACATTTATTTATTTTCTTACTTACTCTCATCTTTCTTACAATTCCTTCTTCCTTTCTCCTCCTTCTCTTCCTTCCTTCCTCAGTCACTCAACCTCCTCCTTTCCTTTCATCTCTTCCTCGTTCTCCTTTCCTCCACCCTCTCTGCTCTCTTTCCCTCTTCTCCTCTCTCCAATCACTCACCCTCCTTCTTTCCTTCACCTTCTCTCCTCCTTTCCTCCATACTCTCTCCTCTCTTTTCCCTCTTTCTCTCCTTCCTTTCCCTCACCTTCTTTCTCTTTTTCCTTCCGCTCCCCAATCACTCACCTTCCTCGTTTCCTTCACCTTCCTTCCCTCTCCCTCTCCCGTCACCCACCCTCCTTTGCCTCCCCTTCTCCCCTCTCTCTCCTCCCTCAGCCTGTCTCTCTTCACCCTGCGGACTATGTTAGTGTAAGTCTTGGGCTGCTTGAAGAGGGCGCTGATGGAGAAGTGGTGCAGGCCAAGGCTACTCATCTCCTCTACCCTGCTCGTCGTCCTCTTCACTGAGTACTGCAGGACTCGCATGCAGCCCTGTGTGTGTGGAGAGGGTTAGATTAGGTTAGGTTAGAGAGAGAGAGAGAGAGAGAGAGAGAGAGAGAGAGAGAGAGAGAGAGAGAGAGAGAGAGAGAGAGAGAGAGAGAGAGAGAGAGAGAGAGAGAGAGAGAGAGAGAGAGAGAGAGAGAGAGAGAGAGAGAGAGAGAGAGAGAGAGAGAGAGAGAGAGAGAGAGAGAGAGAGAGAGAGAGAGAGAGAGAGAGAGAGAGAGAGAGAGAGAGAGAGAGAGAGAGAGAGAGAGAGAGAGAGAGAGAGAGAGAGAGAGAGAGAGAGAGAGAGAGAGAGAGAGAGAGAGAGAGAGAGAGAGAGAGAGAGAGAGAGAGAGAGAGAGAGAGAGAGAGAGAGAGAGAGAGAGAGAGAGAGAGAGAGAGAGAGAGAGAGAGAGAGAGAGAGAGAGAGAGAGAGAGAGAGAGAGAGAGAGAGAGAGAGAGAGAGAGAGAGAGAGAGAGAGAGAGAGAGAGAGAGAGAGAGAGAGAGAGAGAGAGAGAGAGAGAGAGAGAGAGAGAGAGAGAGAGAGAGAGAGAGAGAGAGAGAGAGAGAGAGAGAGAGAGAGAGAGAGAGAGAGAGAGAGAGAGAGAGAGAGAGAGAGACCACTTCAGGAGATTGGAGAAAAAAGAAATCTAAGAGGGAAGTGCAGCAGGACGCGAGGAGGGTGTCCAGCGAAGGACTGAGGACTCACCAGGCCACCAAGCAGACACAAAAGCGAGCCAAGGCAAAAGTGTGTGAGTACTGCTCACGGAAAGGACACACTTCTGCTACTTGCCACGCCAGAACTGACGATTTACGTCAGGAGCGTCTCCTACACCGGCTTCTTACGGTGGAAAGATACACAGCCACACCCTTCCCACCTGCAGCGCCTCAGCCCGCCCACCCCCTCACTTCATTTCAGTCCTTGCCACAACCTCGCCCACTCCTTCCTCAGCCTGGTATCTGGAATCAGAACCAGGGGCGGCAGTGGACCACTCCTCTTCACCAGTACCAGCAGTCGGCCGCGGACCCTAACCACAACTCGGACTAGCAGGCCTCGCTCACTACCATCCCTCACCATAGTACAGCCAGCTTGCCCCCGCCGCACACTAAAGGTCGTCTCTAGCAACGTCCGTGGTCTCCGGACTAACCTTGCAGACTTATACCACAACTGTGTGCAGCGACACAATGCAGACGTTGTTGTGGTGACCGAGACATGGCTGAACAGTGAGGTGGAGCCCACGTATGGCAGGATGCAGGGCCTCACCCACTGGGTGAGGAGGGACCGACAGGAGCGAACAGGAGGTGGAGTGGCTGTCTGCTTCAAGGAAGGAATGCAGGCCCAGCTACTCGACATAGACACGCCTCCAATGATGGAGATGATGTACTTCCGAGTAATGCTGGCAGACCGCTCAGCCCTCCTGCTGTGTGCCCTGTATCGCCCCCCGCGACAAGGGCCTGACTCACTCTTGTACCTGACTGAGACCTTAGACAACCTGATGATGGCACACAGCTGCAGCCACGTGCTGATTGTGGGGGATCTCAATCACCACCTGGAAAGAGACGCCTACGAGAATCTCCTGGAGGTGCAGGGTCTGACAGATCATGTCACCTTCCCACACATGAACGAGGAGGGACATTAGACCCTGTCATCTCAGACTACCAGGAAGACAAGCTTCAGTGTCATCAGCTGGGGCTCGTGGGCAGCTCTGACCATCACGCTGTACTGACACAGCTGGAAGTGGGCGTGGCTCAGGACGAGGCCACCACCCGCACCATCTGGCTGTGGAACAAAGCAGACTGGGCTTCCCTGCGCCGCGACCTGACCCACACCCCATGGGCCACTCTGCTACAGGGAGGAGCAGAGAGTGAAGCACTTGCACTCACCTCTCACCTTCTCGCCCTCCAGAGACGCCACGTCCCACACAGGGAATACACCACCAGATCGACGGATCAGCCATGGTTTGGCTACCGTTGCCGTGTTGCTGCCGAGGCAAAGTATGCTGCCTGGCTCCGCTACAAGAGGAACCCGACTCGGCGCAACAAGGACCTGCACAGGGCTGCATGCAGGAGGATGGTGGTAACCAGCAAGTGGGCCTTAAAAAAGTGGGAGGAAAGCCTGCGCCGGAAACTGTGTGGCACTGGCGTAGGAAACAAAACTTGGTGGTCTCTTGTTAAGGACAAACAAGGAACTGGCCACCAAGAATCCATCCCTCCCTCAGCAAGCAGGACGGTACTGTCGCCACCAGCAGTAAGGAGAGGGCACAGTTGCTGGCTTCCTTGTTTGCTGGAAAAATGAAGGTCGGGAATCCACAGCAGCCACCGCCTCAGCTGGTCCAGCAATGTGAGAAGACTGTCACCATGGTGGAGGTGACGCATCAGCAGGTGAAGCGATTATTGCGGGGCTGGACACACAGAAAGCCACCGGCCCTGATGACATCAGCCCGCACCTGCTGAAGCGATGCTCCCAGGAACTGGCTGCCCTCTCACCCAAGTCTTCACAACTTGTGTACGGGAAAACGTCTGGCCTTCAGTGTGGAAGGAGGCTCGAGTAGTTCCTACACAAAAAGCTCCAGGACGGACCCAAAAACTACAGACCCATATCCCTGTTGTCAGTGGTGGGTAAAGTGTTTGAGAGGGTCGTGGCAGAGGTGGTGTGTAGCCATCTCAAGGACAATGCCCTCCTCTCAGACCAACAGTTTGGGTTCAGACCTGGAAGGTCAACCTCCGACCTAATGATGCTTCTCACCAGGCATTGGCAGGACGCCCTCGACGACGGCAAGGACACTATAGTGGTTGCTTTGGACATAGCAGGAGCTTTTGATAAAGTATGGCACAACGGATTACTAGAAAAGCTTCGTGCTAAAGGCATCCAGGGTGGCTTGCTACGACTCTTGGGAAATTACCTGCAGGACAGAAGCCTCAAGGTGGTTGTCAACGGGCAAACATCTGAGTCCCTGCCTGTGGAGGCATCAGTGCCACAGGGTTCAATTCTTGGCCCACTCCTGTGGAATATCTACGTGGATGATCTTCTCCAGCTACTGCCAGGAGTCATGGCCTATGCTGATGACTGCACCCTCTCCTATACCTATCCACGCCAGGACAGTGGGCGGGCTGCTGAGGCCATCAATCAGCAGCTACGAGTGATAAAGGAGTGGGGTGCTCGCTGGCAAGTGACATTCGCGCCGGAGAAGACACAAGCAATGGTTGTCTCTCGGTCCCCAGCCGCCATGGCAGCAATGGCAGGAAAGTTGTCTTTGGCGCTGCTGCTCTCCCACTCCAAGATGACGTCAAGATACTTGGAGTGGAGGTGGATCGAGGGCTGAGGTTTGACAGGCATGTCAAAACCATTGCCAAGAAAGCCTCTCACAGGATCTCCGCTCTCAGAAGGATCGCCAGTTTCCTCGACAGGAAGGGAGACTGCTGCTGTACAAGGCACAGGTGCGGCCCCACCTTGAATACGCAGCTCTCTCCTGGATGTCCTGTGCCGCCACACACAGAAGGAGACTGGACAGCATCCAACGCCGCGCCATACGGCTAGTAGATGCTGCACTACCACCTCACCCAGAGCCTGAGCGTCCCCTTGATTCACTGGAACACCGCAGAGACGTGGCGGCGATCGTAGTGTTCCATAAGGCACAGGTGCAAAGAGTGCCACATCTGGCAGGGCTGCGTCATCCTCTAAGAGTCACCGCACGGAGCACGAGAACGGTGCTCAATGGTGGTGACGCCGTAGAGGTGCCGCGATCCCACGGGTGTCAGCATCAACGCACCTTCGCAGGACGCGTCTCCAGGATGTGGAACTTGTTCACGGCCGCGGTGCCTCACGTCCAGGAGATGAACACACACAGTGTCAAACTGATGGCACATAAGTGGAGACAGACACTGCCAACTCCTCTGACACTCTTTGTGACGTGACACTCAGTGTAGTGCAGTGCGTGAATAGTGCTAGTGAAGTGAAACGAATAGTGCTCCATTTACATGCTGACCATCTTGTATATTATCTATTTTTAAGTCTTGTAAATATTGTAGAGAAATAGATTGTAGTACCCTTAGAATAGGTAGCACACGACAGTGCGCCTTTGGGTACATGTTCCTTTGTATTAAGTTTTGTTTAAATAAAAAAAAAAAAAAGAGAGAGAGAGAGAGAGAGAGAGAGAGAGAGAGAGAGAGAGAGAGAGAGAGAGAGAGAGAGAGAGAGAGAGAGAGAGAGAGAGAGAGAGAGAGAGAGAGAACTGACACAGCTGGAAGTGGGCGTGGCTCAGGACGAGGCCACCACCCGCACCATCTGGCTGTGGAACAAAGCAGACTGGGCTTCCTGCGCCGCGACCTGACCCACACCCCATGGGCCACTCTGCTACAGGGAGGAGCAGAGAGTGAAGCACTTGCACTCACCTCTCACCTTCTCGCCCTCCAGAGACGCCACGTCCCACACAGGGAATACACCACCAGATCGACGGATCAGCCATGGTTTGGCTACCGTTGCCGTGTTGCTGCCGAGGCAAAGTATGCTGCCTGGCTCCGCTACAAGAGGAACCCGACTCGGCGCAACAAGGACCTGCACAGGGCTGCATGCAGGAGGATGGTGGTAACCAGCAAGTGGGCCTTAAAAAAGTGGGAGGAAAGCCTGCGCCGGAAACTGTGTGGCACTGGCGTAGGAAACAAAACTTGGTGGTCTCTTGTTAAGGACAAACAAGGAACTGGCCACCAAGAATCCATCCCTCCCTCAGCAAGCAGGACGGTACTGTCGCCACCAGCAGTAAGGAGAGGCACAGTTGCTGGCTTCCTTGTTTGCTGGAAAAATGAAGGTCGGGAATCCACAGCAGCCACCGCCTCAGCTGGTCCAGCAATGTGAGAAGACTGTCACCATGGTGGAGGTGACGCATCAGCAGGTGAAGCGATTATTGCGGGGCTGGACACACAGAAAGCCACCGGCCCTGATGACATCAGCCCGCACCTGCTGAAGCGATGCTCCCAGGAACTGGCTGCCCCTCTCACCCAAGTCTTCACAACTTGTGTACGGGAAAACGTCTGGCCTTCAGTGTGGAAGGAGGCTCGAGTAGTTCCTGCACACAAAAAGCTCCAGGACGGACCCAAAAAACTACAGACCCATATCCCTGTTGTCAGTGGTGGGTAAAGTGTTTGAGAGGGTCGTGGCAGAGGTGGTGTGTAGACATCTCAAGGACAATGCCCTCCTCTCAGACCAACAGTTTGGGTTCAGACCTGGAAGGTCAACCTCCGACCTAATGATGCTTCTCACCAGGCATTGGCAGGACGCCCTCGACGACGGCAAGGACACTATAGTGGTTGCTTTGGACATAGCAGGAGCTTTTGATAAAGTATGGCACAACGGATTACTAGAAAAGCTTCGTGCTAAAGGCATCCAGGGTGGCTTGCTACGACTCTTGGGAAATTACCTGCAGGACAGAAGCCTCAAGGTGGTTGTCAACGGGCAAACATCTGAGTCCCTGCCTGTGGAGGCATCAGTGCCACAGGGTTCAATTCTTGGCCCACTCCTGTGGAATATCTACGTGGATGATCTTCTCCAGCTACTGCCAGGAGTCATGGCCTATGCTGATGACTGCACCCTCTCCTATACCTATCCACGCCAGGACAGTGGGCGGGCTGCTGAGGCCATCAATCAGCAGCTACGAGTGATAAAGGAGTGGGGTGCTCGCTGGCAAGTGACATTCGCGCCGGAGAAGACACAAGCAATGGTTGTCTCTCGGTCCCCAGCCGCCATGGCAGCAATGGCAGGAAAGTTGTCTTTGGCGTTGCTGCTCTCCCACTCCAAGATGACGTCAAGATACTTGGAGTGGAGGTGGATCGAGGGCTGAGGTTTGACAGGCATGTCAAAACCATTGCCAAGAAAGCCTCTCACAGGATCTCCGCTCTCAGAAGGATCGCCAGTTTCCTCGACAGGAAGGGAGACTGCTGCTGTACAAGGCACAGGTGCGGCCCCACCTTGAATACGCAGCTCTCTCCTGGATGTCCTGTGCCGCCACACACAGAAGGAGACTGGACAGCATCCAACGCCGCGCCATACGGCTAGTAGATGCTGCACTACCACCTCACCCAGAGCCTGAGCGTCCCCTTGATTCACTGGAACACCGCAGAGACGTGGCGGCGATCGTAGTGTTCCATAAGGCACAGGTGCAAAGAGTGCCACATCTGGCAGGGCTGCGTCATCCTCTAAGAGTCACCGCACGGAGCACGAGAACGGTGCTCAATGGTGGTGACGCCGTAGAGGTGCCGCGATCCCACGGGTGTCAGCATCAACGCACCTTCGCAGGACGCGTCTCCAGGATGTGGAACTTGTTCACGGCCGCGGTGCCTCACGTCCAGGAGATGAACACACACAGTGTCAAACTGATGGCACATAAGTGGAGACAGACACTGCCAACTCCTCTGACACTCTTTGTGACGTGACACTCAGTGTAGTGCAGTGCGTGAATAGTGCTAGTGAAGTGAAACGAATAGTGCTCCATTTACATGCTGACCATCTTGTATATTATCTATTTTTAAGTCTTGTAAATATTGTAGAGAAATAGATTGTAGTACCCTTAGAATAGGTAGCACACGACAGTGCGCCTTTGGGTACATGTTCCTTTGTATTAAGTTTTGTTTAAATAAAAAAAAAAAAAGAGAGAGAGAGAGAGAGAGAGAGAGAGAGAGAGAGAGAGAGAGAGAGAGAGAGAGAGAGAGAGAGAGAGAGAGAGAGAGAGAGAGAGAGAGAGAGAGACCCGTCCACACCTGAGACTGCAGCAGATCAAACAGATAGATATATTTACAGACCACAAAAATCTAGAATATTACACTATAATTTTGAACAATTGGGTTATGATCCATATTAAAAACTAAAGAAAATGTGACCATGATAGTAATTAACTCAAAATACACACACACACACACACACACACACACACACACACACACACACACACACACACACACGCACCTATCACTGGAAAATCGAACCAATAACAGGTGAACAATAAAGAACAGTGGCGAGCCAGTGAGCCAATGAGAAAAGGACACATACACACATTTATACATAAAAAATAACATAAACAAAGGAATTATGACTTATGGTAAGAAAGAGTAACAAGAGAAGTAAAACTCTGAATAAGAAAGTAAAAGTGAAAATAGCATAGAGGAATTATGTCTAAGGGTAAGAAAAAAACAAAAATGAAAATAACGTAAACAAAGGAATTATAGCTAAAGGTTAGAAAAAAGACAACGAAAGTAAAAAGTATGAATAAAAATAGTGAAAATGAAAATAGCATAGAAGAATTATGACTAAGGGTAAGAAAAATAACAATAAAGATAGAAACATTATTAACTCCTTTAGTACTGGGACGCATTTTTATTTTGAGTTTTGGGTGTGATTAGACGATTTTATTGACATTAGGAAGGATTTATGGAGCTCACAACATTAATGGCCAGAGTCTTCACTATTTTAATCCCCACGGAAGTTCCTGAAGCTGTATAAAATCACCAAATAGTAAGCAGAATGAATTTGGAAACATGTCCTGTACTGGTGTTAAAAAAAAAACTAAAAAAAAAGAACATTGATTAGGGCAACAAAACTGAAAACAAAGTAGATGCCTGAAAAAAAAAATAATAGGTAGAAAAATGAATGAATAACAAATAAGAAGGAAGAAGACGCCAATAACGAAAGAGAATATCCGTAAGTACGAGAAGAAGAAGTAAGAGGAAACAAAAAGACAAAGACAAAGAAGTGGGCATGTCAAGTGAAAATAACATAAATAATAGTAACAATAGATAAATAGCAAGTGAGAACTAACACAAGATTCTAAAACAGTAAAAGAGAAGACGCATAATAAAAAGAGACCAAAAGGTAGAGAAGAAGAAAAGAAAGCCTCAAAATAATGTAAATAATAGAAGAAAATAAGTAGATAGCAAATAAGACTCAAGGAGGATATTTTAACGAGTACTGTAGGATTGAGAGAGAGAGAGAGAGAGAGAGAGAGAGAGAGAGAGAGAGAGAGAGAATAGAGAGAATAATTACAGTAAAATGACACATAACTATATAAGCAATAGGAATGAGATTAACAAAGAGAACATTCAATCCAAATTTGGAGAAGAGGTAAGAACTAACAACAAGAGTAATAGACATAAAAAGTAAAATATAAATAAGTAAGAGAAAAAGTAAATAGCAAATTAGCAACAATACTGACATCTCTCT
>NW_025541527.1:0-6494 GCF_017591435.1 Portunus trituberculatus | reverse complement strand
GGTAACTAGGGCTTACTTTACTAGAGTATGAGGCTTGGGGAGAATTAGAAGGGGCTACCAACCTGGGGTACGCGCCTTGCTGAGTGGGAGAAGGCAGCAGTGAAGGTCTGTGTGTGGATGCAGCGGCGCGGCTTATGGATGGAGTAGTACCTTGAGGCTGAGGTCTGTAGCTGCCAGGCTCATCTCTGCTCCTCGAATTCTTGGATATATATGGATTTCTTTTAATATTTTCCCAGTTTTTGCATAAACGGAATTCTGAGCACTGTTTTTCAATTACACTCAGGAGCTTAATCACAACCATTGTGTTGATTATACACGGTTGACATTCCTCTATGTCAAAATACCATTCGTCCACATTTCCTGATCCGAGCGTAAACTCTGCTTCTGTTTTTACAATACTTATTCCATTCTTTTCTCGCCACTCAAGTAGCTGTTCATTGTAATGTTTAATTTTAGCCTGAATTTCTCGAGGCTCTGGAACTGGCGCCACTTGACACACAAAAACTTTTATTTCACTATTTTTTTTCTTGAAGTCACTTTTTTTTTTTTTTTTTGAGAGAGATTCGTCACCCTCCCTAGGGGGCGGTGACGCGGGCCTTTGCACATTGGTGGCCCGCAGGTGAATTGTCGTGTGATGATATCAGTGCTGGACGCGGTGTTCCTCTGTCCAGCGGAGTCTCACTGACACAACCATGTTGCGTGTGAGATACACCGATGAAGAGACTAGAACACCACATCCAGGAGCCGCTCTGCTGCAACTCTTTGAAGTCACTGATTAAGCATCCTAATTAATCTAAAAGTTTTCATGGGGTAACTTATCCAAGATATCATAAAATCCATACTCGGACGGAAGAGTATGTAATTTTTCATTCAAGCAGCTTCTTAATAAGTCTATATTTGCACGTGTTACAGTCTTCACAACACAATTGTCGTTCAGGTCGGAGAGAAGAACTCGTGGTGTGTTAGTGTCCCCCAAGAGAAGACACTTGGAGGGTATTGTAGCATGTGAAGTTGTATCCTGTCGTCTGTTGTTTCTAATGTTCTCTTGTTCTAAATCACTGATACGCTGTTGGAGGAGCTGAATTAACGAGTAAGCTGTTTTACCTGTGCATTGAACAGCTCTACTTCCTTGTCCTTTGTTACAAGCTTAGACATGAGTGTTTCTATATCTTTAGCCATATTGCGTAGCTGAGTCCTTCCCCAATCGTTGCGTTCGTCTTGGCTGCTACAAGGCGGGGATGACTGCGTTGTGTATGGAGAGCTGCGGTGTGTCGTCTGCTGCAGAGGGTTGTTGCGTATTGTCTGGTGTGGGTGTTTGAGACAGGAGGACGTCATGAGATGTGTCAGTTGGTTGTGCATTTTCGCTGTGGGGAAGTTGTGCTTTATTACCGGGAATCAGCTGTGTTTCCCAAGTGGATGTGGCCTCAGTTGCTACGGCCGCAGGTATAGGGTCATTGTGGAGAGGCTGCTGCACGTCTATCACGGGCTGTGTGTCGTGTAGGGTTTGGATGGATGGCTGCGTTTTACTTATGATCATTCCTATGAGCTGATCCTTGTTGACCCACACTTTTGTTATTCCCAATTCCCGGCATCGCTTCTGGAGATCAGTCTTATTGAAAATCTTGTCCAGATATTCTCTTGTTGGAAACTGTGGCGATGATTGTTGGCTGTGCTGTTCATGCCTCATTTGTATTATTTGCCTTGTTTCTTGATATGTATGGGTGTCTGCTGACATGTTTGTGTCTTTAGTCACTTGTATTGCGTTTGTAGGCAGGTGGTAAACAGAGTAGTGTGCTTTGCAGTGCTTAACTGAATCGATAGTTAAGTTTGTACTGTGGTTCGAAGGGGTGTCTTAGGAAAAGGCTATAGATATTCAACCTTAAGATACGTCTAAGTCCAAACCCGTCTTCATCTATAGCTATACACCATGTATGCACACTTACGCGCCTGTATGTTTCACTAGTAACGTCCTGGGACCTGTAATTCCACAGGTATTTGGGGGAAATACCAGGAGCACCACCTCCAGGTGTTATTGTTGTGTTCAGAGAGAGAGAGAGAGAGAGAGAGAGAGAGAGAGAGAGAGAGAGAGAGAGAGAGAGAGAGAGAGAGAGAGAGAGAGAGAGAGAGAGAAACCAGAGACGATGATTATACACACACAAAGAAAAAGAAAACAAGGAAATTAAATGCACCAAATATTTTTCCATCACTTACTACCATTACTCATTATTACGATCATTTTTACCACAACACCAAACAATGAAGACCCGAACAAGCCCATGACCAATCAATATATAACCTCCACGGCTTCCTTTCCCCAACAGGTAATGCGATATGGGGTCACACCTGTCCATACCTGCCCTCACCTGTCCATACCCGTCCACACCTGTCCTCACCTGTCCACACCTGTCTTCACCTTACCACACTTGTACACACCTGTCCTGTTTATATCTGTCTATACTTGTCCACACCTTACTTGTCTTATCCACACCTGTCTTCACCTCACCTGTCCTCGTGGCCCACTTATTGACACACACACACACGCGTACACACACACTCGAGTCACAATCAGAGGGCCGGGTTCGAATCCTGGTAAGCGGCGAGGCAAATGGGCAAGTCTCTTAATGTGTGGCCCCTGTTCACCTAGCAGTAAATAGGTACGGGATGTAACTCGAGGGGTTGTGGCCTCGCTTTCCCGGTGTGTGGAGTGTGTTATGTGGTCTCAGTCCTACCCGAAGATCGGTCTATGAGCTCTGAGCTCGCTCCGTAATTGGGAAGACTGGCTGGGTGACCAGCAGACGACCGAGGAGGAGGAGGAGGTGAATCACACACACACAGAGGACCGGGGTTCGATTCCCCGGCCGGGTGGAGATATTTGGGTGTGTCTCCTTTCACGTGTAGCCCTTGTTCACCTAGCAGTGAGTAGGTACGGGATGTAAATCGAGGAGTTGTGACCTTGTTGTCCCGGTGTGTGGTGTGTGCCTGGTCTCAGGCCTATCCGAAGATCGGAAATAATGAGCTCTGAGCTCGTTCCGTAGGGTAACGTCTGGCTGTCTCGTCAGAGACTGCAGCAGCAGATCAAACAGATAGATATATTTACAGACCACAAAAATGCAGAATATTGCACTATAATTTTGAACAATTGGGTTATGATCCATATTAAAAACTAAAAAAATGTGACCATGATAGTAATTAACTCAAAATACACACACACACACACACACACACACACACACACACACACACACACACACACACACACACACACACACACGGAAATAATGAGCTCTGAGCACGTCTGGCTGTCTCGTCAGAGACTGCAGCAGATCAAACAGTGATCACACACACACACACACACACACACACACACTATCACTGGAAAATCGAACCAATAACAGGTGAACAATAAAGAACAGTGGCGAGCCAGTGAGCCAATGAGAAAAGGACACATACACACATACATACATAAAAAATAACATAAACAAAGGAATTATGACTTATGGTAAGAAAGAGTAACAAGAGAAGTAAAACTCTGAATAAGAAAGTAAAAGTGAAAATAGCATAGAGGAATTATGTCTAAGGGTAAGAAAAAAACAAAAATGAAAATAACGTAAACAAAGGAATTATAGCTAAAGGTGAGAAAAAAGACAACGAAAGTAAAAATATGAATAAAAAAGTGAAAATGAAAATAGCATAGAAGAATTATGACTAAGGGTAAGAAAAGAACAATAAAGATAGAAACATTATTAACTCCTTTAGTACTGGGACGCATTTTTATTTTGAGTTTTGGGTGTGATTAGACGATTTTATTGACATTAGGAAAGATTTATGGAGCTCACAACATTAATGGCCAGAGTCTTCACTATTTTAATCCCCACGGAAGTTCCTGAAGCTGTATAAAATCACCAAATAGTAAGCAGAATGAATATGGAAACATGTCCTGTACTGAAGTGTTAAAAAAAAAAAAAAAGAATATTGATTAGGGCAACAAAACTGAAAACAAAGTAGATGCCTGAAAAAAATAATAGGTAGAAAAATGAATGAATAACAAATAAGAAGGAAGAGAAGACGCCAATAACGAAAGAGAATATCCGTAAGTACGAGAAGAAGAAGTAAGAGGAAACAAAAAGACAAAGACAAAGAAGTGGGCATGTCAAGTGAAAATAACATAAATAATAGTAACAATAGATAAATAGCAAGTGAGAACTAACACAAGATTCTAAAACAGTAAAAGAGAAGACGCATAATAAAAAAAGAGACCAAAAGGTAGAGAAGAAGAAAAGAAAGCCTCAAAATAATGTAAATAATAGAAGAAAATAAGTAGATAGCAAATAAGACTCAAGGAGGATATTTTAACGAGTACTGTAGGATTGAGAGAGAGAGAGAGAGAGAGAGAGAGAGAGAGAGAGAGAGAGAGAGAGAGAGAATAATTACAGTAAAAATGACACATAACTATATAAGCAATAGGAATGAGATTAACAAAGAGAACATTCAATCCAAATTTGGAGAAGAGGTAAGAACTAACAACAAGAGTAATAGACATAAAAAAAAGTAAAAATATAAATAAGTAAGAGAAAAAAGTAAATAGCAAATTAGCAAATAATACTGACATCTCTCTCTCTCTCTGGTTCATTTTTCCTCACCCCTAAACTTGTCACGAACACTCTGTGTGACGTCACCCTTGATGTCCCCGCCCACCCACACCCCGCCTCCACACACCCCTGTCCTCTCGTACCCCCACCTCCCGCCCCTTGCTCACCGCCCCCGTGTTCCCGTGATTAGTCTGCGCCCGGGGAGCGAATTTTTTTTTCCCAAACGATTTGGAGTGTGGGGGCGGGGCTTAAGTGATGCGTGTGTAGAGAAAACGAATTTTATGGTTAACATAATGATAATATTTTATTAACAATCACACACACACTCTCTCTCTCTCTCTCTCTCTCTCTCTCTCTCTCTCTCTCTCTCTCTCTCTCTCTCTCTCTCTCTCTCTCTCTCTCTCTCTCTCTCTCTCTCTCTCTTGATTATGGAATGTATATCTATAACTAAATGAAGGGTTCTCAACTTTGGGGTAGACGTATCTCCTGTGGTAGACTACTGGAGAGGAATTCTGTGGATACGTGACAGGTATTACAATAGTCACTCTTGCTAGTTTTCTATAGATCGCGTCGTTTCTCACGCGTACGAATCAGGTACCGTCATCACAAGCACGACTGTTAACACGCAGATATCAAAAGATTTCCTTCTCTCGTGTGTCATACTTTGAAGGTATGTTTCAAACACTCTTACTTTATATCTTATATGTAGCCCACTCATTATGTTCATAGTCACAGTATTAAGAGTTCCACTCCACAAGAAGTCTCAGTGCAATAACGTTTTGTGTGGGGTTTGGTGGTCATGAATGACACTTAACAACATTACGTGAGCATATCAGCATCACCTCAGTCATTTAGTTTGAATTTTTTGTGCACAATAATACCTACTTCAGCACCCGAGCTATATGTAGCTATACTTTCACGTGTAATTTTATTTATCACATTTGTAAGTATGGTAGACTAAAATGCCTGAAACCAATTTAGGTTTCGAGCATGGAGAATTGTTAAATCAAGAGCAGGTACCGTCATCACAAATAAGACATCAGAAAATTTCCTTCTCTCGTGTGCCATGCCTTGAAAGGTACGTTTCAAACAATTTTACCTTATAAATCTCATACGTAGTACGTACAATATTACCCCTTTTCCCAGCTACCCGTATATAAGGATGACCTTTACTTGGTACATGAATGCAAGCAACCACATGACGTACCACCAAATATATTACCATACACATATAATTTACCAGACTCCGTTCAACAAAATGACAACGTAACACCACCGAAATAAAATGACAAATATTGATATCTACACACAAGTGACTTTCCTCAAGTAATCTCTTTCTCTTGGTACCCATACATGGAACCACGTTAACTTCGTACACAATTACACACTAGTAAATATGTTATGTAACTTATTCGTCAGAGCAACACACATGCACATACGTAGGTAGCCGTATACAAATTCCCTTACTCATAGATGAAAACGCAAGTATATAACGACGTCATTATGAACCAAAGTACAACCACAAACCATAATAAACTAATACCACATAATACCTCAACCTCCTATCATGTTTCTTCCTCCATTCTAATTTACCTCAAAGACTGCTACCATTCACCAATCAAGTACAAGCTCAAATGAACTCCACGTGTGGTACGAACAACATCCAAGACGACAACACTACCACTGGATGTTTACATGACCTGGGCGACACATCTGCCCGGGCTGCCCTGGGCCAAACGGCCTGGGTCATTAAATGTTTCCCTTTGACCCTCCTGCCCCTCCTGCTCTCTGTTAGGGCTGGATACGGTTACACACCGCATACTGGCGAACTAGCATACTTCCATATATCTTCATTTCTTGTTTCTTATATTTTTCATATTTCACTTATGATGTGCGCATCTGACA
>NW_025541526.1:0-8558 GCF_017591435.1 Portunus trituberculatus | reverse complement strand
ATATATATATATATATATATATATATATATATATATATATATATATATATACACATATAGGTGGGGCGCGGATACTTCCCGATTTGAGAATGAAATAAAAACCTGTTCACACTTCACAATTCTTTATTCTTCTTTTATGCCTTTCACACAACATAGGAGATTTACTTTTACACTGTTTTAAAGACAAGCACCTTCCCCTGTAGCCGGTGCTGCTCTCGACATCGAAACAAGCGAGGAGGAATTAAACAGCTTGTTAGACTCGCTCTCCCAAGAATCCAAGTCGCTTGTTGAAATAATTAGTGTTACTGACTAAGCAGTTCAAAGCAGAAACCGATATGCTGAAAACGAACTTTCAAAAAAGACTCACTAATATCAGACCTAAGTAAGGAAGTGAATGAGCTGAAAATAAAGTGAAAACTCTGGAATACAACATCGATGTAGTGGACCAGTATGAGCGACGAGATACGGTAATCATCAGTGGCCCCGCTCTACCGGACCAATCAAACCAAGAAAACTCCAAAACTGTCATCCTCAACGTGACAAAAGAACAACTGAAAATAAACCTTCAAGACAGTGACGTAAACACAGCTCACAGAATAGGGTCTGTCGCTTCACAAGGAAAAAGACCAATGATTGTCAAACTATCCAAAGTTTAAGGCGAAACTGACCTGCTAAGAGAACTACTCAATTCATTACTAGCATTGTTATTATCATTGCTATTACTATTATTATTATTATTAATTATTATTATTATTATTATTATTATTATTATTATTATTATTATTATTATTATTATTATTATTATTATTATTATTATTATTATTATTATTATTATTATTATTATTATTATTATTATTATTATTATTATTATTATTATTATTATTATTATTATTATTATTATTATTATTATTATTATTATTATTATTATTATTATTATTATTATTATTATTATTATTATTATTATTATTATTATTATTATTATTATCATTATTATTATTATTATTATTATCATTATTACTATTATAATTTCTATTAATATTATTATTATTATTATTATTATTATTATTATTATTATTATTTTTATTACTTATATTATTATTATTATTATTATTATTATTATTATTATTATCATTATTTTTACCATTATTATTATTATTATAATTATTATTATTGCCATTGTTGTTTTGTTATTATCATTATCATTATTACTACTAGTAATATTTTCATCATCTTTACAGTTACCGTTGTTGATGTTGTTCTCGTTATAGATGTTGTTGATGTTGATATTGTTGTTGTTGTGTTGTGTTGTGTTGTGTTGACAGCGGTGGCGGTGGTGGTAGTGGTTTTCCTTTACATTCCCGAAAATGAAATGAGAGCAAGATTAATTGAAAATGTGTGTAAACAAGATGATGAAACAAGAAATGAATAACAGATAATAATGAATCCTGGTTCTCCCTTCCTCCTCGGTGACCAATATCAGTTCACCTCCAGTCTTGAAAACCTACAGGTCTTCAAGAGTGATTCTCGAGTTAATCATGTAGAAATCTTGTCACTCTGCCTCTAGAACTCACTGGTTCCCTTCCAATGCCAGACCTATCCACTGCTCTCGCATTATTTAACCACCCAAGCCATTCTTAGCATTCTTCTGGTATCGTCACTGTCTAGTCCTTACCGTGATCACCAGTGCCAGGCCTCTCCATTGCTCTCTCAGTAGTTAACCTCGCCACTCAAACCATTCTTAGCATTCTTCTGGTGCCTCACATAATGTCACTGTCTAGTCCTTACCGTGATCACCAGTACCAGGCCTCTCCATTGCTCTCTCAGTAATTAACCTCGCCTCCTGGTAAACCACATCTCTGCTGCCTCAATACTCTCTCTCATCTTCCCACTGACCGTCTAAGTGTCTGACTTTTGACTCATTCTCACCACCGTAAGATATTCTTCGTTTGTATGTACACAAAAAACAACAGCAACAACGAGGGTGTGAGTTCAGCTTTGTGTTCTGTGTGCCACTGATATGAGAGTCCAGTACAAACAATATGAGACGAAGGGGAAAAAAGACTATCCCAGGATTAAGAGAATACAGGGTTATCCCGCTTTCCCAGTTCTGCGCCCCCAGTGACGTCACGGGGATGCTGGATGGGTGGTGGCTGGGTGGTTGGTTGGATGAAGGGAAAAGGAAGGGAAGGGGAGGTGATCATGTTTACCAGAAAAGAAAACGGGTGGATAGGAAGTGTAACTACGACAGACTCACATTACTCGCACGTACACACAGACTCTCTCTCTCTCTCTCTCTCTCTCTCTCTCTCTCTCTCTCTCTCTCTCTCTCTCATATAATTTATGAATTAAACAAGCTTTTATATATATATATATATATATATATATATATATATATATATATATATATATATATATATATATATATATATATATATATATATATATATATATATATATATATATACACAGGGTGGGCGCGGATACTTCCCGATTTGAGAATGAAATAAAAACCTGTTCACACTTCACAATTCTTTATTCTTCTTTATGCCTTTCACACAACATGGGAGATTTACTTTTACACTGTTTTAAAGACAATATCTTTTAAATGTCCACCTCCATTGTCAATACACTGATTCAGACGATTTCGGAAGCTTTGGTCTACTCTCCAGCATGTTGAGCGGTATATTGGCTATTTCAGTTCGGATGGCGTTCTGTAGGTCTTCCAGGGTCTGTGGACGGTCGTTATACACCAGGGATTTGAGATATCCCCACAGGAAATAATCACAGGGGGCTAAATCAGGTGAGCGCGCAGGCCAGTTTAAGTGTCAAGAGTAGGGATCATTGGCCCTTACTTTTTCCAAGAAAACGGTGGTGCCGTAACAGTGACTTCAGAACGCTATGTGACAATGCTCAGGGAGTTTTTTCTATGCCTGCTCTCATTAATATGGACCTGGATAATGGAAACGTGTGGTTCCAGCAAGATGGGGCCACAGCCCACATTGCACGCATTTCAATGGGATTCCTGAGAGAAGCTTTTCCCGACCGACTGATTTCCCTGAGAGGAGACTTAAAAATTTTAGATGATTCTTCCATACTCCAGTGTCCAGCCACTTCTACTTCACCACCTACAAGCATACCATGTTATTCTTCTCTCTCTCTCTCTCTCTCTCTCTCTCTCTCTCTCTCTCTCTCTCTCTCTCTGAAATAACACATTTCCCCTTGCCAAAAATCATGTGGTATTTTACCCCCAATGTTCCATCAAAGGAATTGCTGAGAGGGGAGGGGATGAACCCCACCCCTAGATTCGCCCCTGCTATCACTTCAAAAGTTGTTTTAATCAGTCTGATTTACATGATTTGGATAATAAGTTTTGGTTGGGTATATTACTTATAACCAAATACATACGATGTGAAATATATATATATATATATATATATATATATATATATATATATATATATATATATATATATATATATATATATATATATATATATATATATATAAGAAAACAACCACTTGAGTGGAACTCTTATACTATGACTAATAAACTTAATGAGTACATTTGAGATATAAACGACGCGATCTATAGAAAACTAGCAAGAGTGACTATTGTAATACCTGTCACGTATCCACAGAATTCCTCTCCAGTAGTCTACCACAGGAGATACGTCTACCCCAAAGTTGAGAACCCTTCATTTAGTTATAGATATACATTCCATAATCAAGAGAGAGAGAGAGAGAGAGAGAGAGAGAGAGAGTGTGTGTGATTGTTAATAAAATATTATCATTATGTTAACCATAAAATTCGTTTTCTCTACACACGCATCACTTAAGCCCCGCCCCCACACTCCAAATCGTTTGGGAAAAAAAAATTCGCTCCCCGGGCGCAGACTAATCACGGGAACACGGGGGCGGTGAGCAAGGGGCGGGAGGAGGGGGGTACGAGAGGACAGGGGTGTGTGGAGGCGGGGTGTGGGTGGGCGGGGACATCAAGGGTGACGTCACAGAGTGTTCGTGACAAGTTTAGGGGTGAGGAAAATGAACCAGAGAGAGAGAGATGTCAGTATTATTTGCTAATTTGCTATTTACTTTTTTCTCTTACTTATTTATATTTTTACTTTTTTTTATGTCTATTACTCTTGTTGTTAGTTCTTACCTCTTCTCCAAATTTGGATTGAATGTTCTCTTTGTTAATCTCATTCCTATTGCTTATATAGTTATGTGTCATTTTTACTGTAATTATTCTCTCTCTCTCTCTCTCTCTCTCTCTCTCTCTCTCTCTCTCTCTCTCTCTCTCTCTCTCTCTCTCAATCCTACAGTACTCGTTAAAATATCCTCCTTGAGTCTTATTTGCTATCTACTTATTTTCTTCTATTATTTACATTATTTTGAGGCTTTCTTTTCTTCTTCTCTACCTTTTGGTCTCTTTTTTATTATGCGTCTTCTCTTTTACTGTTTTAGAATCTTGTGTTAGTTCTCACTTGCTATTTATCTATTGTTACTATTATTTATGTTATTTTCACTTGACATGCCCACTTCTTTGTCTTTGTCTTTTTGTTTCCTCTTACTTCTTCTTCTCGTACTTACGGATATTCTCTTTCGTTATTGGCGTCTTCTCTTCCTTCTTATTTGTTATTCATTCATTTTTGCTACCTATTATTTTTTTCAGGCATCTACTTTGTTTTCAGTTTTGTTGTCCTAATCAATATTCTTTTTTTTTTAACACTTCAGTACAGGACATGTTTCCATATTCATTCTGCTTACTATTTGGTGATTTTATACAGCTTCAGGAACTTCCGTGGGGATTAAAATAGTGAAGACTGGCCATTAATGTTGTGAGCTCCATAAATTCTTCCTAATGTCAATAAAATCGTCTAATCACACCCAAAACTCAAAATAAAAATGCGTCCCAGTACTAAAGGAGTTAATAATGTTTCTATCTTTATTGTTCTTTTTCTTACCCTTAGTCATAATTCTTCTATGCTATTTTCATTTTCACTTTTTTTATTCATATTTTTACTTTCGTTGTCTTTTTTCTCACCTTTAGCTATAATTCCTTTGTTTACGTTATTTTCATTTTTGTTTTTTTCTTACCCTTAGACATAATTCCTCTATGCTATTTTCACTTTTACTTTCTTATTCAGAGTTTTACTTCTCTTGTTACTCTTTCTTACCATAAGTCATAATTCCTTTGTTTATGTTATTTTTTATGTATGTATGTGTGTATGTGTCCTTTTCTCATTGGCTCACTGGCTCGCCACTGTTCTTTATTGTTCACCTGTTATTGGTTCGATTTTCCAGTGATAGGTGTGTGTGTGTGTGTGTGTGTGTGTGTGTGTGTGTGTGTGTGTGTGTGTGTGTGTGTGTGTGTGTGTGTGTGTGTGTGTGTGTGTGTTTGAGTTAATTACTATCATGGTCACATTTTCTTTAGTTTTAATATGGATCATAACCCAATTGTTCAAAATTATAGTGTAATATTCTATATTTTGTGGTCTGTAAATATATCTATCTGTTTGATCTGCTGCTGCAGTCTCTGACGAGACAGCCAGACGTTACCCTACGGAACGAGCTCAGAGCTCATTATTTCCGATCTTCGGATAGGCCTGAGACCAGGCACACACCACACACCGGGACAACAAGGTCACAACTCCTCGATTTACATCCCGTACCTACTCACTGCTAGGTGAACAGGGGCTACACGTGAAAGGAGACACACCCAAATATCTCCACCCGGCCTGGGAATCAAACCCCGGTCCTCTGTGTGTGTGTGTGTGTGTGTGTGTGTGTGTGTGTGTGTGTGTGTGTGTGTGTGTGTGTGTGTGTGTGTGTCAATAAGTGGGCCACGAGGACAGGTGAGGTGAAGACAGGTGTGGATAAGACAAGTAAGGTGTGGACAAGTATAGACAGATATAAACAGGACAGGTGTGTACAAGTGTGGTAAGGTGAAGACAGGTGTGGACAGGTGAGGACAGGTGTGGACGGGTATGGACAGGTGAGGGCAGGTATGGACAGGTGTGACCCCATATCGCATTACCTGTTGGGGAAAGGAAGCCGTGGAGGTTATATATTGATTGGTCATGGGCTTGTTCGGGTCTTCATTGTTTGGTGTTGTGGTAAAAATGATCGTAATAATGAGTAATGGTAGTAAGTGATGGAAAAATATTTGGTGCATTTATTTTCCTTGTTTTCTGTTTTCTTTTTGTGTGTGTATAATCATCGTAATGTTTTTTTCTTTAGTAATTTAAGGTCTCTCTCTCTCTCTCTCTCTCTCTCTCTCTCTCTCTCTCTCTCTCTCTCTCTCTCTCTCTCTCTCTCTCTCTCTCTCTCTCTCTCTCTCTCTCTCTCTCTCTCTCTCTCTCTCTCTCTCTCTCTCTCTCTCTCTCTCTCTCTCTCTCTCTCTCTCTCTCTCTCTCTCTCTCTCTCTCTCTCTCTCTCTCTCTCTCTCTCTCTCTCTCTCTCTCTCTCTCTCTCTCTCTCTCTCTCTCTCTCTCTCTCTCTCTCTCTCTCTCTCTCTCTCTCTCTCTCTCTCTCTCTCTCTCTCTCTCTCTCTCTCTCTCTCTCTCTCTCTCTCTCTCTCTCTCTCTCTCTCTCTCTCTCTCTCTCTCTCTCTCTCTCTCTCTCTCTCTCTCTCTCTCTCTCTCTCTCTCTCTCTCTCTCTCTCTCTCTCTCTCTCTCTCTCTCTCTCTCTCTCTCTCTCTCTCTCTCTCTCTCTCTCTCTCTCTCTCTCTCTCTCTCTCTCTCTCTCTCTCTCTCTCTCTTTTTTTTTTTTTTTATTTAAACAAAACTTAATACAAAGGAACATGTACCCAAAGGCGCACTGTCGTGTGCTACCTATTCTAAGGGTACTACAATCTATTTCTCTACAATATTTACAAGACTTAAAAATAGATAATATACAAGATGGTCAGCATGTAAATGGAGCACTATTCGTTTCACTTCACTAGCACTATTCACGCACTGCACTACACTGAGTGTCACGTCACAAAGAGTGTCAGAGGAGTTGGCAGTGTCTGTCTCCACTTATGTGCCATCAGTTTGACACTGTGTGTTCATCTCCTGGACGTGAGGCACCGCGGCCGTGAACAAGTTCCACATCCTGGAGACGCGTCCTGCGAAGGTGCGTTGATGCTGACACCCGTGGGATCGCGGCACCTCTACGGCGTCACCACCATTGAGCACCGTTCTCGTGCTCCGTGCGGTGACTCTTAGAGGATGACGCAGCCCTGCCAGATGTGGCACTCTTTGCACCTGTGCCTTATGGAACACTACGATCGCCGCCACGTCTCTGCGGTGTTCCAGTGAATCAAGGGGACGCTCAGGCTCTGGGTGAGGTGGTAGTGCAGCATCTACTAGCCGTATGGCGCGGCGTTGGATGCTGTCCAGTCTCCTTCTGTGTGTGGCGGCACAGGACATCCAGGAGAGCTGCGTATTCAAGGTGGGGCCGCACCTGTGCCTTGTACAGCAGCAGTCTCCCCTTCCTGTCGAGGAAACTGGCGATCCTTCTGAGCGGAGATCCTGTGAGAGGCTTTCTTGGCAATGGTTTTGACATGCCTGTCAAACCTCAGCCCTCGATCCACCTCCACTCCAAGTATCTTGACGTCATCTTGGAGTGGGAGAGCAGCAGCGCCAAAGACAACTTTCCTGCCATTGCTGCCATGGCGGCTGGGGACCGAGACAACCATTGCTTGTGTCTTCTCCGGCGCGAATGTCACTTGCCAGCGAGCACCCCACTCCTTTATCACTCGTAGCTGCTGATTGATGGCCTCAGCAGCCCGCCCACTGTCCTGGCGTGGATAGGTATAGGAGAGGGTGCAGTCATCAGCATAGGCCATGACTCCTGGCAGTAGCTGGAGAAGATCATCCACGTAGATATTCCACAGGGTGGGCCAAGAATTGAACCCTGTGGCACTGATGCCTCCACAGGCAGGGACTCAGATGTTTGCCCGTTGACAACCACCTTGAGGCTTCTGTCCTGCAGGTAATTTCCCAGAGTCGTAGCAAGCCACCCTGGATGCCTTTAGCACGAAGCTTTTCTAGTAATCCGTTGTGCCATACTTTATCAAAAGCTCCTGCTATGTCCAAAGCAACCACTATAGTGTCCTTGCCGTCGTCGAGGGCGTCCTGCCAATGCCTGGTGAGAAGCATCATTAGGTCGGAGGTTGACCTTCCAGGTCTGAACCCAAACTGTTGGTCTGAGAGGAGGGCATTGTCCTTGAGATGGCTACACCACCTCTGCCACGACCCTCTCAAACACTTTACCACCACTCTCTCTCTCTCTCTCTCTCTCTCTCTCTCTCTCTCTCTCTCTCTCTCTCTCTCTCTCTCTCTCTCTCTCTCTCTCTCTCTCTCTCTCTCTCTCTCTCTCTCTCTCTCTCTCTCTCTCTCTCTCTCTCTCTCTCTCTCTCTCTCTCTCTCTCTCTCTCTCTCTCTCTCTCTCTCTCTCTCTCTCTCTCTCTCTCTCTCTCTCTCTCTCTCTCTCTCTCTCTCTCTCTCTCTCTCTCTCTCTCTCTCTCTCTCTCTCTCTCTCTCTCTCTCTCTCTCTCTCTCTCTCTCTC
>NW_025541525.1:7500-12157 GCF_017591435.1 Portunus trituberculatus | reverse complement strand
GTAGTTTTTGGGTCCGTCCTGAGTTTTTTTGTGTACGGAACTACTCGAGCCTCCTTCCACACTGAAGGCCAGACGTTTTCCTGCACACAAGTTGTGAAGACTTGGGTGAGAGGGGCAGCCAGTTCCTGGGAGCATCGCTCAGCAGGTGCGGGCTGATGTCATCAGGCCGGTGGCTTTCTGTGTGTCCAGCCCCGCAATAATCGCTTCACCTGCTGATGCGTCACCTCCACCATGGTGACAGTCTTCACATTGCTGGACCAGCTGAGGCGGTGGCTGCTGTGGATTCTGACCTTCATTTTTCCAGCAAACAAGGAAGCCAGCAACTGTGCCCTCCTTACTGCTGGTGGCGACAGTACCGTCCTGCTTGCTGAGGGAGGGATGGACTTGGTGGCCAGTTCCTTGTTTGTCCCAACAAGAGACCACCAAGTTTTGTTTCCTACGCCAGTGCCACACAGTTTCCGGCGCAGGCTTTCCTCCCACTTTTTTAAGGCCCACTTGCTGGTTACCACCATCCTCCTGCATGCAGCCCCTGTGCAGGTCCTTGTTGCGCTGAGTCGGGTTCCTCTTGTAGCGGAGCCAGGCAGCATACTTTGCCTCAGCAGCAACACGGCAACGGTAGCCAAACCATGGCTGATCCGTCGATCTGGTGGTGTATTCCCTGTGTGGGACGTGGCGTCTCTGGAGGGCGAGAAGGTGAGAGGTGAGTGCAAGTGCTTCACCTCTGCTCCTCCCTGTAGCAGAGTGGCCCATGGGTGTGGGTCAGTCGCGGCGCAGGAAGCCCAGTCTGCTTTGTTCCACAGCCAGATGGTGCGGGTGGTGGCCTGTCCTGAGCCACGCCCACTTCCAGCTGTGTCAGTACAGCGTGATGGTCAGAGCTGCCCACGAGCCCCAGCTGATGACACTGAAGCTTGTCTTCCTGGTAGTCTGAGATGACAGGGGTCTAATGTCCCTCCTCGTTCATGTGTGTGACATGATCTGTCAGACCTCTGCACCTCCAGGAGATTCTCGTCGTCTCTTTCCAGGTGGTGATTGAGATCCCCACTGAGCTCTCTGCAGCTGTGTGCCATCATCAGGTTGTCTCAGTCTGTCAGGTGAGTGAGTCATTGTCGCGGGGGCGATACAGGGCACACAGCAGGAGGGCTGAGCGGTCTGCCAGCATTACTAAACATCATCTCCATCATTCTGTCTATGTCGAGTAGCTGGGCCTGTATCTCCTTGCCCACTTCTTTGTCTTTGTCTTTTTGTTTCCTCTTACTTCTTCTTCTCGTACTTACGGATATTCTCTTTCGTTATTGGCGTCTTCTCTTCCTTCTTATTTGTTATTCATTCATTTTTGCTACCTATTATTTTTTTTCAGGCATCTACTTTGTTTTCAGTTTTGTTGCCCTAATCAATGTTCTTTTTTTTTTTTTTTAACACTTCAGTACAGGACATGTTTCCATATTCATTCTGCTTACTATTTGGTGATTTTATACAGCTTCAGGAACTTCCGTGGGGATTAAAATAGTGAAGACTCTGGCCATTAATGTTGTGAGCTCCATAAATCTTTCCTAATGTCAATAAAATCGTCTAATCACACCCAAAACTCAAAATAAAAATGCGTCCCAGTACTAAAGGAGTTAATAATGTTTCTATCTTTATTGTTCTTTTTCTTACCCTTAGTCATAATTCTTCTATGCTACTTTCATTTTTACTTTCTTATTCATATTTTTACTTTCGTTGTCTTTTTTCTCACCTTTAGCTATAATTCCTTTGTTTACGTTATTTTCATTTTGGTTTTTTTCTTACCCTTAGACATAATTCCTCTATGCTATTTTCACTTTTACTTTCTTATTCAGAGTTTTACTTCTCTTGTTACTCTTTCTTACCATAAGTCATAATTCCTTTGTTTATGTTATTTTTATGTATGTATGTGTGTATGTGTCCTTTTCTCATTGGCTCACTGGCTCGCCACTGTTCTTTATTGTTCACCTGTTATTGGTTCGATTTTCCAGTGATAGGTGTGTGTGTGTGTGTGTGTGTGTGTGTGTGTGTGTGTGTGTGTGTGTGTGTGTGTGTGTGTGTGTGTGTGTGTGTGTGTGTGTGTGTGAGTTAATTACTATCATGGTCACATTTTCTTTAGTTTTTAATATGGATCATAACCCAATTGTTCAAAATTATAGTGTAATATTCTATATTTTTGTGGTCTGTAAATATATCTATCTGTTTGATCTGCTGCTGCAGTCTCTGACGAGACAGCCAGACGTTACCCTACGGAACGAGCTCAGAGCTCATTATTTCCGATCTTCGGATAGGCCTGAGACCAGGCACACACCACACACCGGGACAACAAGGTCACAACTCCTCGATTTACATCCCGTACCTACTCACTGCTAGGTGAACAGGGCTACACGTGAAAGGAGACACACCCAAATATCTCCACCCGGCCGGGGAATCAAACCCCGGTCCTCTGTGTGTGTGTGTGTGTGTGTGTGTGTGTGTGTGTGTGTGTGTGTGTGTGTGTCAATAAGTGGGCCACGAGGACAGGTGAGGTGAAGACAGGTGTGGATAAGACAAGTAAGGTGTGGACAAGTATAGACAGATATAAACAGGACAGGTGTGTACAAGTGTGGTAAGGTGAAGACAGGTGTGGACAGGTGAGGACAGGTGTGGACGGGTATGGACAGGTGAGGGCAGGTATGGACAGGTGTGACCCCATATCGCATTACCTGTTGGGGAAAGGAAGCCGTGGAGGTTATATATTGATTGGTCATGGGCTTGTTCGGGTCTTCATTGTTTGGTGTTGTGGTAAAAATGATCGTAATAATGAGTAATGGTAGTAAGTGATGGAAAAATATTTGGTGCATTTATTTTCCTTGTTTTCTGTTTTCTTTTTGTGTGTGTATAATCATCGTAATGTTTTTTTTTCTTTAGTAATTTCAGGTCTCTCTCTCTCTCTCTCTCTCTCTCTCTCTCTCTCTCTCTCTCTCTCTCTCTCTCTCTCTCTCTCTCTCTCTCTCTCTCTCTCTCTCTCTCTCTCTCTCTCTCTCTCTCTCTCTCCTGATCATTTTATAGATATATCTAATCTTAATGTTTTAGATGTGATAATGGACGTGGTGCTGGTGCATGTATTTATGTAAAGGACACACTGAAATCTAATGTACTATCTCACGATATAATTAGACTAGAGGGTATCGAGGATATGTGGGTGATTGTGCAATGCCGCAAACTGCCTTCCATTATGATCGGCTGTATGTACAGGCACCCTAAGGCGTTAGCTGTGTCTTATGAGTACATACAAAATATCTTTATGCTTTTAAGTGACATAGAAAATATCTTTATGCTTTTAAAGTCCATATCCTTGACGCCCATCTTCATGAATTTAAGGAAGACATTGGAGAGTACTGAGGAGCAGGGCGAGCGCTTCCACCAGGATATATTGGACTTTGAACGCCGCTACCAAGGGTCTTATAATGAAAACATGATGGAACACTACATTTGTGGGCTGATTCGTGAAGGTAATCTACAGTATAAGCGTAAATCTAGAAGAACTACTCATTTCTAATGTGTCTATTGTCTCACTGGTGTAATTCTACAATAAATAAATGCTATTATTGCATTATATGTCGTTTTGTATCTACTTTGTTCAATTCAAACTTCAAATTTGCCACTTTGTCCTTATGAGAATGGGTAAATTTAAAAAATGTCATCCTGGACACAAAAGCAAAATTAGAAAAGAATATAAGTATTTTTTTTCATGTTTTCTACACATAAGCAAATAAGAAATAAGTTTCAACTCAAGGACAAAAGCTTTGTTACACGGTGTTATCTCCCACTTCGCCACTCGTTGCTGATTCACATATGCTGTCCATGCATATGTGCCTCCTCACTCTCATGCCTCCTCTTTCTCAATTGCCTGCATACCCTATTTAGACTTTTCTCTCTCTCGTGGCATCCTTAATCTCATCATACCACCACGGCTTACATGCACGCTTTCTGGCACTCGTTCTCACATACCCTATCTGGCTGGCTGCTGCATTATTTACATTCTCAACAAACCTATCATTCATCTCATCCACAGCATTCAAACGTTCATCCTCCCAGCTTCGCTTACTCAAGTCTACCTGGAAATTCTTCCATCCTACATCCCTCAACCTCCACTTTCTCCTCTTAGTGTTTGCACTCTTTCCTTCTCTTCCATACAACTTACATTCCAGCACCAGCATGTTATGGTCCAAGACAATGTCAATCCTTCCATCTTCATCGATCCATATGCGGTCCACAATCTCACGCATTCTCCCATTCACTAGCATATAGTCAATCGCAGACCCCTATTTCTAGCACACCACGTCACTCGTCCTTCTGCCAGGGTCTCATTTAGGTTCTCCAGCTCCATCTCATTCACAAACTCACCAAGCATCTCGCCATTCCTATTCATTTGTTAACCTAAAACACCTACATGAGCATTCATATATCCTATAACAATCACTTTCTCCCTAGCATGCTCTCTCACAATCTTCTTCAACACACCATACTTCCTGCTATTGTCCCTCACTGCTCTATCACCTTCCACTGTCATGTACACTACCACTTCCACTAACCTCTCATCTCTACCACACTCATTCATATACTCCACTCGGGCCGCTAACACATCCTCACTTTCCACACTGTCTCCTAC
>NW_025541525.1:0-2500 GCF_017591435.1 Portunus trituberculatus | reverse complement strand
TACATTATCACGAACCATTGTCAGCACTCCTCCTCCCCTTTATCCTTCCTGTCTCTCCTCCAGGTATTATATCCCTCCTCTCTAAAGTTAACATGGATCTCTTCTCTTAGTTTTGTTTCAACGATGCACATTACATCCGGCTTTTTCTCTTTCAAATAATCCCTAACCTCCAACATGCTTGATAACAACCCATCTATAAAAGTATAAGTCACTCTTAATTTCCTGCCTCCTCCACGACCTCCTCTTTCTTCTGTAGGTACCACTTCTTTAGTCTCATATCCAGAACCCTCCAGTAAAAAATGTTTCTTCTCTATCTCTGTCCTTTTCTCGTTTCTTTCCTTAGCTTCACTTCTTAGCACCTTCTCCTTTTCACTCTCCTCTAGGTTCATATCTTTTTTTATCCATATATCCTTGTGTTCAGTATCATCGGCCAGCTTCCCTTTCCTAGCTATAATTTCATCTACTGCCACTTGGGATCTCATTCTCACTTTCATTGGTCTCCTACCCCCTTCACTGTATCCTCCTAGCCTGATCACTTCCTCCATTTCCTGGTCTAGTTCCTGTGTGCTGTCTTGTACTTGTTTGATAACAGTTTTGTCCAATTCTCTCTCTTCACGTTTTCTCGTGAATTTATTTGGATTTTTCTTTCCCTTCATCCCAAAAATCACGAAGCTTTTTTTTCTTGTCCACTGTATCCCGCACCAAGTCTTCTTTTTCTCTAATGACTTCAATTACAGCGATTTTCGTGTTTTCCTGAATTTGTTTCTTTACAACCTCCAAAAATTTTACTTTTTCGTCTTCCTGTTCTTGCTTCCATTCATTTCGTAGTTCCTTCAGCTTGTTTTCACCCAATCCACCTTCTACCCTGTCCACAATCCCATCCTGCACTTTAACCTGTAAGTTCCTTAAGGAGTTTCCGTAGTCTTGACAGGCGGCCTTTAGTACGTCATTTTGTTTCTTTATTTCTTTCATCTCTTGTTTTAATCCCTGATTGATTGCACTGACCTTCTCACATTCTACCAATCTCAACTTCAGCTCTGTGTTTTCCGTTGTCAGTCGGTCCTGTTTGTCAATTAGACTCGACATCACGTCCTTCATATACCTTAATTCCCTTTCTATGTTGATTGACCTTCTCATATTACCTCATTCGTCCCTGAATCCAGAAAAATCCTTGTCCATAATATCATCTGTTAGTTTCCTTAGTGCAACAGGAGTTTCAATGTACTGTTGATTTTCACACGATGGCGTATGTTTTGACATCGTCATACGCCTGGCAGCACTACTCTGTTCCATCTCTCTCTCGTTCTTCTTTCCGTATATACGATCCAACAACGCTTATTTAATTTGGAGACAGTTTTTCCTTAATTTTTTTCCCGGCGAGCTGTTTTGGGGTTTGTGTTTGTGTGTTTGGTTGTAAAGTGTGTGTGTGTGTGTGTGTGTGTGTGTGTGTGTGTGTGTGTGTGTGTGTGTGTGTGTGTGTTTGATCTGCTGCAGTCGCTGACGAGACAGCCAGACGTTACCCTACGGAACGAGCTCAGAGCTCATTATTTCCGATCTTCGGATAGGCCTGAGACCAGGCACACACCACACACCGGGACAACAAGGTCACAACTCCTCGATTTACATCCCGTACCTACTCACTGCTAGGTGAACAGGGGCTACACGTGAAAGGAGACACACCCAAATATCTCCACCCGGCCGGGGAATCGAACCCCGGTCCTCTGGCTTGTGAAGCCAGCGCTCTAACCACTGAGCTACCAGGCGTGTGTGTGTGTGTGTGTGTGTGTGTTCCCCAACATTAAACACCCCATATAACCATACACACATTCCACACATTCCACATTTCTATGATCAATAAAAAAGAAAAATTCATCTATTTATATTCTCTTACAATATCAAAACAAAACAGATTCCTTCTCTCTCTCTCTCTCTCTCTCTCTCTCTCTCTCTCTCTCTCTCTCTCTCTCTCTCTCTCTCTCTCTCTCTCTCTCTCTCTCTCTGATTCCTTAGGCTGAGTGGTCAAGGTGGCGTTGTGTCTGAGTGGTGCAGTGTGTAGTGTGGAGTGTTAGTCATCTGCAAAGGTGCAGAAGAGGTGTCAGATCAGTTTACATTGAAATGAGGTTTGAGGAAGTGTTATCTGTTTGATTCCACCATTGATAAAGATTTTCCTGGTCTCATAACTGGAGCTAGGAAATTACTTGAGCCACACCTCGTAATCATCAATGACAGAATCAAACCACAGTCATTCCTTGTTTTGTTCCTCTCTCTCTCTCTCTCTCTCTCTCTCTCTCTCTCTCTCTCTCTCTCTCTCTCTCTCTCTCTCTCTCTCTCTCTCTCTCTCTCTCTCTCTCTCTCTCTCTCTCTCTCTCTCTCTCTCTCTCTCTCTCTCTCTCTCTCTCTCTCTCTCTCTCTCTCTCTCTCTCTCTCTCTCTCTCTCTCTCTCTCTCTCTCTCTCTCTCCTAACTAATCTCCTCTCCACCACACACTGCATGGCTATCCT
>NW_025541524.1:7500-19818 GCF_017591435.1 Portunus trituberculatus | reverse complement strand
TGTGTCATTATTTGCCACTGTATGCACATAAGCATATTATGTCTGCACTATAATTCCTTTACTGCCCAAAAAGCTTGTAGCTTCAAATGGGCTCCTTGTACTTATATATTGTCACTTATAAATAATTGTATTTATTCAAGGGATAATAAAATGTCTAAATGTTTAGATGTTTAAATGTATAATTTTTTTCTTCTTCAATTCCTGATTTGATTGTTAATCCCATTACTTCGACTTTGTCCTCTCCATATTGCACATCCTCCACACATATATTATCACGAACCATTGTCAGCACTCCTCCTCCCCTTTATCCTTCCTGTCTCTCCTCCAGGTATTATATCCCTCCTCTCTAAAGTTAACATGGATCTCTTCTCTTAGTTTTGTTTCAACGATGCACATTACATCCGGCTTTTTCTCTTTCAAATAATCCCTAACCTCCAACATGCTTGATAACAACCCATCTATAAAAGTATGTCACTCTTAATTTCTTGCCTCCTCCACGGCCTCCTCTTTCTTCCGTAGGTACCACTTCTTTAGTCTCATATCCAGAACCCTCCAGTAAAAATTCTTCTTCTCTATCTCTGTCCTTTTCTCGTTTCTTTCCTTAGCTTCACTTCTTAGCACCTTCTCCTTTTCACTCTCCTCTAGATTCATATCTTTTTTTATCCATGTATCCTTGTGTTCAGTATCATCGGCCAGCTTACCTTTCCTAGCTATAATTTCATCTACTGTCACTTGGGATCTCATTCTCACTTTCATTGGTCTCCTACCCCATTCACTGTATCTTCCTAGCCTGATCACTTCCTCCACTTCCTGGTCTAGTTCCTGTGTGCTGTCCTGTAATTGTTTGATAACAGTTTTGGCCAATTCTCTCTCTTCACGTTTTCTCGTGAAATTATTTGGATTTTTCTTTTCTTCATCCCAAAAATCACGAAGCTTTTCTTCTTGTCCACTGTATACCGCACCAGGTCTTCTTTTTCTTAATGACTTCAATTACAGCGATTTTCGTGTTTTCCTGAATTTGTCTCTTTACAACCTCCAAGAATTTTACTTTTCGTCTTTCTGTTCTTGCTTCCATTCATTTCGTAGTTCCTTCAGCTTGTTTTCACCCAATCCACCTTCTACCCTGTCCACAATCCCATCCTGCACTTTAACCTGTAAGTTCCTTAAGGAGTTTTCGTAGTCTTGACAGGCGGCCTTTAGTACGTCATTTTGTTTCTTTATTTCTTTCATCTCTTGTTGTAATCCCTGATTGATTGCACTGACCTTCTCACATTCTACCAATCTCAACTTCAGCTCTGTGTTTTCCGTTGTCAGTCGGTCCTGTTTGTCCATTAGACTCGACATCACGTCCTTCATATACCTTAATTCTCTTTCTATGTTGATTGACCTTCTCATATTACCTCGTTCGTCCCTGAATCCAGAAAAATCCTTGTCCATAATATCATCTGTTAGTTTCCTTAGTGCAACAGGAGTTTCAATGTACCGTTGATTTTCACACGATGGCGTATGTTTTGACATCGTCCTACGCCTGACACCACTACTCTGTTCCATCTCTCTCTCGTTCTTCTTTCCGTATATACGATCCAACAACGCTTATTTAATTTGGAGACAGTTTTTCCTTAATTTTTTTTCCCGGCGAGCTGTTTTGGGGTTTGTGTTTGTGTGTTTGGTTGTAAAGTGTGTGTGTGTGTGTGTGTGTGTGTGTGTGTGTGTGTGTGTGTGTGTGTGTGTGTGTGTGTGTGTATGTGTGTGTGTGTTTCACTGTTTGATCTGCTGCAGTCGCTGACGAGACAACCAGACGTTACCGTACGGAACGAGCTCAGAGCTCATTATTTTTGATCTTCGGATAGGCCTGAGACCAGGCACACACCACACACCGGGACAACAAGGTCACAACTCTTCGATTTACATCCCGTACCTACTCACTGCTAGGTGAACAGGGGCTACACGTGAAAGGAGACACACCCAAATATCTCCACCCGGCCGGGGAATCGAACCCCGGTCCTCTGGCTTGTGAAGCCAGCGCTCTAACCACTGAGCTACCAGGTGTGTGTGTGTGTGTGTGTGTGTGTGTGTGTGTTATCCCCCCAACATTAAACACCCCATATAACCATACACACATTCCACACATTCCACATTTCTATGATCAATAAAAAAGAAAAATTCATCTATTTATATTCTCTTACAATATCAAAACAAAACAGATTCCTTTCTCTCTCTCTCTCTCTCTCTCTCTCTCTCTCTCTCTCTCTCTCTCTCTCTCTCTCTCTCTCTCTCTCTCTCTCTCTCTCTCTGTTTTGTATACATTATACATATACATAGTTAGTGCAATATTAGGCTAAAGAAGTCACAGTTAATGCCTTCTATCCGAAAGCCTGCCTCTGTCTGTCTGTCCGTAGCAGCCACTCATTCACTGTACACTTGAACTGCTGCGTGGACCAGCAGCCCTCTACACTCGCTTGCACAGCAAAAGCGTTCCACAAGCCGATATACGTGTTGAGGAACTGCCTTTGTTGGTGCCACGTTCTGCACCTGGGCTGGAGCAGCTCCCCAGGGGCACGGATGACGGTTCTGGTGGCAATCTCGGCCTGTCGGGCAGGCTGCTGGAGTTCATGCAGGTGAGCCACCTTCTGCTGCTGCACCTTGAACATGACGGTGAGGCCGCCACGTCCCGCCGGTGTTGGAGGGTGTGCAGTGTAGGGTGGAAGCCGAGCTCACTCTCCCTGATGAGCCTCGCCGCTCGATCCTGGACCTTGTCCAGGAGAGCGAGATGTTTGAGCCGCGCCGCCCCAGGCAAGGCAGGCGTATTCAAGGAGGAGCGGACCTGCGACTTGAGAGCAACTCCAGTCCTTTGGCGTCTAGAAGGTAGGAGATTCCCTCAGGATGCCAGCTTCCTGAGGCCTCTCTGAGTCGCTCCAAGTGGGTCCTGAAAGTTAACTTACGGTCGTAAGGTACCCCAGCACCTCCACCTCCTCCCGCGGCGTCAGTGTCTCCCCGTTGAAGGCGAGGCGCAGGGCTTCACTCGTCCTGGTGATGTTTAGCAGCTGGGTTTGTGAGCAGCAAACTTAACCACTTCCTTCCCCAGGCTGCGATGCGGCTCAAGGTGGCGTTGATGTCACAGGTGGCTGCAGCTTTCTCCTCCAGTCCGTAGCTGTGGATAGTGTTATATCATCTGCAAACGCCTTCGCTGCAGGAACGAGGTGTAGCAGATCATTGATATACATTCCACAGCAATCGAGCTCCTTGAAACGCCTGCCCTTATGGGCTGTGGGTTTGATCTGCCCATTGATAAAGGTGCCTGGCTCTCAAGTAATTTTCTAGGAGCTGGAGGAAAATTACTTGAGAGCCAGGCACCTCAGTAATTATCAATGGGAATCAAAAGAAAGGCAGGCGTTCCTCAAGGAGTTCTCTCTCTCTCTCTCTCTCTCTCTCTCTCTCTCTCTCTCTCTCTCTCTCTCTCTCTCTCTCTCTCTCTCTCTCTCTCTCTCTCTCTCTCTCTCTCTCTCTCTCTCTCTCTCTCTCTCTCTCTCTCTCTCTCTCTCTCTCTCTCTCTCTCTCTCTCTCTCTCTCTCTCTCTCTCTCTCTCTCTCTCTCTCTCTCTCTCTCTCTCTCTCTCTCTCTCTCTCTCTCTCTCTCTCTCTCTCCATCTAACCTAACCTAATCTAACCCCTCCACACACACAGGGCTGCATGCGAGTCCTGCAGTACTCAGTGAAGAGGACGAGTAGCAGGATAGAGATGAGTAGCCTTGGCCTGCACCACTTCTCCATCAGCGCCCTCTTCAAGCAGCCCAAGACTTACTCTAACATAGTCCGCAGGGTGAAGAGAGACAGGCTGAGGGAGGAGAGAGAGGGAGAGGGGAGGCAAAGGAGGTGGGTGATTGGAGAGGAAGAGGGAAGGAAAGTGAAGGAAAGGAGAGATGGAGATAGGGTGAAGGAAAGGAGGTTGAGTGATTGGAGATGAAGGAGAAAGAGAGAGATTAAAGGATTAAAATTAATAATCCTCAAATTAAGTCATCACAAGGAGCCCTCCTCCAATGAAGTAATTTGTCCAACTGCCAGGCAACAAAGGCCATATAGCTGCTAGATGTCATTAGTGGGGTTCAATCGATGCCCGCAATCTATCACCATCGTGGCAGAATGCGGCGCCTTAATCCACGTGACCACTAAGGACAAAGAAAGAGAGAGAGAGAGAGAAGGTGAAGAGAGGAAGGAGAGAAAGAGAAAAAGAGAGAGAGGAGAGAGGCTGGAGGAAAGAAGGAGGGGTGATTGGGAAAGGAAAGAGAGGAGAGAAGGTGAAGGAGAGAAGAAGAAGAGAGGATGGAAGAAAGGAGAAAGAGAGAGAGAGAGGGTGAAGGAAAGGAGAAGAATGGGTGACTGGGAAAGGAAAGAGGAAGAGGGTGGAGGAAAAGAGACAGAAGGAGAAAAGGGTGAAGGAAAGGAGGACAGTTTGTGATGGAAGAGAGAGAAGAGAGAAGGTGAAAGAGAGAAAGAAGAAGAGAGGATGGAAGGAAAACAGAAAGAGAGAGGAAAGAGAGGTGTACGAAAAAAGAAGAAAGGGTGACTGGGAAAGAAGAGGAAGAAGAGGAGAAAGGTGAAGGAAAAAGGAGGGTTTGTGATTTGGAAAGGAGAGGAAGGAAGGAAGGTAGGAAGGAAAAAAAGGAAGGAATGTGTGTCACTGTGGGAGGAAAAAAGGAGGGAGAGAAGGTGAAGGAAAGAAGAAGGAGAGAGGAGATATGGGAAAGAGAGCAGAGAGGGTGGAGGAAAGGAGAACGAGGAAGAGATGAAAGGAAAGGAGGAGGTTGAGTGACTGAGGAAGGCAGGAAGAGGAGAAAGGAAGAAGAAATTGTGAGAAAGATGGGAATAAGTAAAAGAATAAATGTTTTCAAAGTTATCAATGGAAATGAATCATGAAATGTGAAAGATTGTACAGAAAAAAAAAAAAGAATGAAAATGTACAGTGTCATTAATGCAGGTTGTTTCCGTCCTTCCTTTAATGCTACACTGTAAGAAAACAATCAACAAAATACATTCAGTCACATTTCACTCTCCTTACCACAAATTAAGTCAATATTTAGCTCACTACTCAAGTTAATTCAACTTGATCTTGATCTTGATGTTACAGGTGACTCGGACTGCTCCTGAGTCAGGCCTTTGTAACGGCCAATACTGTATAGAAAAAGAGAAAAACGACAAACAGAAAACAGTCACCAAAATTCACCTTATTGATTCATACGTCTAGCACGCCACATTTTCCCAAGGAATTCCTTCACGGCTTCAATCATCCTGTCATTCGTGTCTCCACACAGTCCCAGCAGCAACACCATCCATTCCCTTCCTGTCATCTCCACTCTGGCATTCCCCAATTCCCTCAGCACCAATTGCATCCTTTCATTCCTGTCTCTGGCATACTTCACACACCTCACCACATGTTCCACCGTCTCATCCTCTCCCATGAAACACATCTGGCACACCTTGCTGGGACTCAGACCATCTGTAATTCCTTGCATTCACATCCATACACTGTGCCCTCGCTTGGAAGAGAAGGTCACCACCAGGCTTCCCTCGTACCACTTTTCATACATCGGGGCCTCTTTCTCTCTGTACCACTCCAAAGTACTCTTTTGTTCCATCTTATTCTTCCATTCACTCAATCCCATATGTTTCACTACTCTGTCAATCTCACTCTTCCACTTTCTTACATCCTTCTTTCTGCCTTCCCCATTTCTAATAACCATGCTCCAGTCACTCTCAACATGCCTCCCCTCAATCCGCTGAAAAGCCCAACTAGTTTCAAGCCACTCTCTGCTGCCATCTTGACACACTTCTTCCCCCACCTGCTACTCCTAACATTCCATAGAAACACCTTTCTCACTAGTCTTGCATCATCCATTTGTCGTAACCGTTCCCTCTGGTTACCACATGTGAGCTGTTTACTTGAAGCGACTTTATCAAGACACTGGCAAATCCTTCTGCGTCCAGATTGACCAAAGAGCAACTATGGGTTTTCCGTGGGGTACTCACAACTACAGCTCCACAATACTATTTTTATTGTACAAAGCATAAAAATAGGCTAAACCAGCAAATACACATATACCTAAATAAAATCAGATAACACGGCCACGTAGCCATTCTTATGGAATTCCTTATACAAGACTATTCTTCAACTCAGTAACTCGTCCTAAATCGCCTCGTAACACAATGAATCATAGTGACATCATCACTGCACATTCCACCACAGCATGCGATGTGCTGCAAAAACGTCCACGACGTTCATAATATACGTGTACACACAAGACTCTATAACTCTTAGGACAAATTCTCTAAGTTACTACTCACGTAAAAGTTTAGTTGCTTGTGTAAGCGTCAAAAATTCTTGTTGTTGCTGAGGGCGTGAATGGTAGCTCTCTGCTGGATCGCGTTACTGCCTGGCCATATACACGTTGTGAATCCGCAATCGGCCCTTCTAGCACTGAAAATTCTTAGGAAGCTAACATGTCTCTACACACTATGTTATCGTAGTCTGCCACACTCTCTCTCTCTCTCTCTCTCTCTCTCTCTCTCTCTCTCTCTCTCTCTCTCTCTCTCTCTCTCTCTCTCTCTCTCTTTTTTTTTTTATTTAAACAAAACTTAATACAAAGGAACATGTACCCAAAGGCGCACTGTCGTGTGCTACCTATTCTAAGGGTACTACAATCTATTTCTCTACAATATTTACAAGACTTAAAAATAGATAATATACAAGATGGTCAGCATGCAAATGGAGCACTATTCGTTTCACTTCACTAGCACTATTCACGCACTGCACTACACTGAGTGTCACGTCACAAAGAGTGTCAGAGGAGTTGGCAGTGTCTGTCTCCACTTATGTGCCATCAGTTTGACACTGTGAGTGTTCATCTCCTGGACGTGAGGTACCGCGGCCGTGAACAAGTTCCACATCCTGGAGACGCGTCCTGCGAAGGTGCGTTGATGCTGACACCCGTGGGATCGCGGCACCTCTACGGCGTCACCACCATTGAGCACCGTTCTCGTGCTCCGTGCGGTGACTCTTAGAGGATGACGCAGCCCTGCCAGATGTGGCACTCTTTGCACCTGTGCCTTATGGAACACTACGATCGCCGCCACGTCTCTGCGGTGTTCCAGTGAATCAAGGGGACGCTCAGGCTCTGGGTGAGGTGGTAGTGCAGCATCTACTAGCCGTATGGCGCGGCGTTGGATGCTGTCCAGTCTCCTTCTGTGTGTGGCGGCACAGGACATCCAGGAGAGAGCTGCGTATTCAAGGTGGGGCCGCACCTGTGCCTTGTACAGCAGCAGTCTCCCTTCCTGTCGAGGAAACTGGCGATCCTTCTGAGAGCGGAGATCCTGTGAGAGGCTTTCTTGGCAATGGTTTTGACATGCCTGTCAAACCTCAGCCCTCGATCCACCTCCACTCCAAGTATCTTGACGTCATCTTGGAGTGGGAGACTTTCGCCAAAAGACAACTTTCCTGCCATTGCTGCCGTGGCGGCTGGGGACCGAGAGACAACCATTGCTTGTGTCTTCTCCGGCGCGAATGTCACTTGCCAGCGAGCACCCCACTCCTTTATCACTCGTAGCTGCTGATTGATGGCCTCAGCAGCCCGCCCACTGTCCTGGCGTGGATAGGTATAGGAGAGGGTGCAGTCATCAGCATAGGCCATGACTCCTGGCAGTAGCTGGAGAAGATCATCCACGTAGATATTCCACAGGAGTGGGCCAAGAATTGAACCCTGTGGCACTGATGCCTCCACAGGCAGGGACTCAGATGTTTGCCCGTTGACAACCACCTTGAGGCTTCTGTCCTGCAGGTAATTTCCCAAGAGTCGTAGCAAGCCACCCTGGATGCCTTTAGCACGAAGCTTTTCTAGTAATCCGTTGTGCCATACTTTATCAAAAGCTCCTGCTATGTCCAAAGCAACCACTATAGTGTCCTTGCCGTCGTCGAGGGCGTCCTGCCAATGCCTGGTGAGAAGCATCATTAGGTCGGAGGTTGACCTTCCAGGTCTGAACCCAAACTGTTGGTCTGAGAGGAGGGCATTGTCCTTGAGATGGCTACACACCACCTCTGCCACGACCCTCTCAAACACTTTACCCACCACTGACAACAGGGATATGGGTCTGTAGTTTTTTGGGTCCGTCCTGGAGCTTTTTGTGTACAGGAACTACTCGAGCCTCCTTCCACACTGAAGGCCAGACGTTTTCCCGTACACAAGTTGTGAAGACTTGGGTGAGAGGGGCAGCCAGTTCCTGGGAGCATCGCTTCAGCAGGTGCGGGCTGATGTCATCAGGGCCGGTGGCTTTCTGTGTGTCCAGCCCCCGCAATAATCGCTTCACCTGCTGATGCGTCACCTCCACCATGGTGACAGTCTTCTCACATTGCTGGACCAGCTGAGGCGGTGGCTGCTGTGGATTACCGACCTTCATTTTTCCAGCAAACAAGGAAGCCAGCAACTGTGCCCTCTCCTTACTGCTGGTGGCGACAGTACCGTCCTGCTTGCTGAGGGAGGGATGGATTCTTGGTGGCCAGTTCCTTGTTTGTCCTTAACAAGAGACCACCAAGTTTTGTTTCCTACGCCAGTGCCACACAGTTTCCGGCGCAGGCTTTCCTCCCACTTTTTTAAGGCCCACTTGCTGGTTACCACCATCCTCCTGCATGCAGCCCTGTGCAGGTCCTTGTTGCGCCGAGTCGGGTTCCTCTTGTAGCGGAGCCAGGCAGCATACTTTGCCTCGGCAGCAACACGGCAACGGTAGCCAAACCATGGCTGATCCGTCGATCTGGTGGTGTATTCCCTGTGTGGGACGTGGCGTCTCTGGAGGGCGAGAAGGTGAGAGGTGAGTGCAAGTGCTTCACTCTCTGCTCCTCCCTGTAGCAGAGTGGCCCATGGGGTGTGGGTCAGGTCGCGGCGCAGGAAGCCCAGTCTGCTTTGTTCCACAGCCAGATGGTGCGGGTGGTGGCCTCGTCCTGAGCCACGCCCACTTCCAGCTGTGTCAGTACAGCGTGATGGTCAGAGCTGCCCACGAGCCCCAGCTGATGACACTGAAGCTTGTCTTCCTGGTAGTCTGAGATGACAGGGTCTAATGTCCCTCCTCGTTCATGTGTGGGAAGGTGACATGATCTGTCAGACCCTGCACCTCCAGGAGATTCTCGTAGGCGTCTCTTTCCAGGTGGTGATTGAGATCCCCCACAATCAGCACGTGGCTGCAGCTGTGTGCCATCATCAGGTTGTCTAAGGTCTCAGTCAGGTACAAGAGTGAGTCAGGCCCTTGTCGCGGGGGGCGATACAGGGCACACAGCAGGAGGGCTGAGCGGTCTGCCAGCATTACTCGGAAGTACATCATCTCCATCATTGGAGGCGTGTCTATGTCGAGCAGCTGGGCCTGCATTCCTTCCTTGAAGCAGACAGCCACTCCACCTCCTGTTCGCTCCTGTCGGTCCCTCCTCACCCAGTGGGTGAAGCCCTGCATCCTGCCATACGTGGGCTCCACCTCACTGTTCAGCCATGTCTCGGTCACCACAACAACGTCTGCATTGTGTCGTTGCACACAGTTGTGGTATAAGTCTGCAAGGTTAGTCCGGAGACCACGGACGTTGCTAGAGACGACCTTTAGTTGGCGGCGGGGCAAGCTGGCTGTACCATGGTGAGGGATGGTAGTGAGCGAGGCCTGCTAGTCCGAGGTGGTGGTTAGGGTCCGCGGCCGACTGCTGGTACTGGTGAAGAGGAGTGGTCCACTGCCGCCCCTGGTTCTGATTCCAGATACCAGGCTGAGGAAGGAGTGGGCGAGGTTGTGGCAAGGACTGAAATGAAGTGAGGGGGTGGGCGGGCTGAGGCGCTGCAGGTGGGAAGGGTGTGGCTGTGTATCTTTCCACCGTAAGAAGCCGCTGTAGGAGACGCTCCTGACGTAAATCGTCAGTTCTGGCGTGGCAAGTAGCAGAAGTGTGTCCTTTCCGTGAGCAGTACTCACACACTTTTGCCTTGGCTCGCTTTTGTGTCTGCTTGGTGGCCTGGTGAGTCCTCAGTCCTTCGCTGGACACCCTCCTCGCGTCCTGCTGCACTTCCCTCTTAGATTTCTTTTTTCTCCAATCTCCTGAAGTGGTCTGAGGAGAGGTTCGTGGGCGAACAGAGGCACCGCGATCTACTCCGTTCGCTGTGTTTCTGGAGGAAGAGTCCCTGCTGCTCTGTGTGGCGGTAGACGTGGTAGTGAGTACAGAGCAGTCACTCTGTGTGGCAGAAGGAGTGACAGTGGACGCTGGGGAGGTGTCACAGTCGCTCTGTGTGGCGGTGGAAGCAGTGGAGGTAGGCGGAGCGGTCGTTGTTTCCCGGCAGGCGAAGGGAAGGTGGAAGTGGAGAAAACAGCTGCGTACCGGATCTGTTGCGGTTTATCCGAGCTCCACCACGTCCTCCACCTCTCAGAGTCCTGACAAACCACCTCCCAGTGTTCGTCAATTGACTCTGCGTGGGCGCTGACTGCCTGAGAGCGTGTGGCTACTTGCGTCTGGCGCTGTTTTGACGCTATCAGCCTGTCTGCTACTCTGAGAGCCGCAGCAAACACGTCTCTGTGCTGTATGATCAAGTCTCGGTCGTCCTGGAGGACTTAATCACACAGTTTTGTTGAGAGGCTTCCTCAGTGAGCTTCTCAACTAGTGAAACTAGCTCTCCTCTCCAAGCACTCCCACTGACTCTCCCACTATCGTCCGGTAGTGGCGTGGGGTGTGTCAGTCTCCTCGCTGATGTAGATGACGGGGTCCGGGATGTTTGCTTGAGTCGTAGCTGTTCCGTGTAGCTACACTTGAAGACTGGCGTATCCCCAAGGCAGCTGTTGTGACAAAGGTTACGGCAGGTTTCCTCGTCACAGCTCACGTGTTGAGTCTTAAGTGTTGCTTTGCCACAAACGCAACACCAATTCTGTGGCTGGTAGCCAGGCAAGTCTCGCCTGGCTATGGGGCGATGGGCGGGGCTGGACATTGAGGAGAGGATAAGTGATTCCCTGGGGAATTGTGGAGCCAGGTGTGGGAGCGACAACGAGTGTTGGTTCTAAACGACACGTACGACACTAACACACTCGTGAACACAGACACTAAACACTGGCACAGAACACAAAGCACTTCCCCACAGGCGCACAAAAAACACACGACACTAACTACCTCTCCCACAAGTCAAGCCAAACCAGCCACGGAGAGAGAGATACAGGTTGTTTAAAAACTACCTTGGAGAGATTTGGCAACTGTGTGCTGCCTTAGGCCTCGCGTCAGGTCAGGCCCGGGTCTCAGTCACTGCACGGGTACAAGCACTCTTTTCAAGTGATTTTTTAACACTATTGCAAGGCTTAGCACACCTTACACTTTTACATGGACACCAGGACACTTAGCACTTCAAACACTGAAATTTTCACAACACTGCACTTTGTTAAACCACTGTAACACCACGAAAACACGGAGCTACCACGTGCGTGACTCTCTCTCTCTCTCTCTCTCTCTCTCTCTCTCTCTCTCTCTCTCTCTCTCTCTCTCTCTCTCTCTCTCTCTCTCTCTCTCTCTCTCTCTCTCTCTCTCTCTCTCTCTCTCTCTCTCTCTCTCTCTCTCTCTCTCTCTAAGGGGTGCTGTAGAGAGGACAGACCAAGAGAGAGAAACTTGAGTGGTTGACGTAACAATATGAACAAAAGGAGGAGGAGGAGGAGGAGGAGGAGGAGGAGGAGGAGGAGGAGGAGGAGGAGGAGGAGGAGGAGGAGGAGAGGAGGAGGAGGAGAGGAGGAGGAGGAGGAGGAGGAGGAGGAGGAGGATGTGGAGGAAGTGGAGGAGGACTGTCGAAGGCCATCCACTGACACCTCCCACGCTCTCTCCTCCTCCTCCTCCTCCTCCTCTTGTCACTCTGGTCTGGGACATCCGCCCTAATCTTCTCCTTCCCACAGACACTTCCAAACATTTCGCCCTGACATCCTCCTCCTCCTCCTCCTCCTCCTCCTCCTCCTCCTCCTCCTCCTCCTCCTCCTCTTCCTCCTCCCAATGGACCTTTGCCGGCGAGTCTTTGGTTGTAATCTTTCTCTCCAAGCCAGTGGAGGAGGAGGAGGGAGGAGGAGGAGGAATGGAGATAGAAAGATAAGAAGAATGGTGCCGTTGAGTTGGAAGAGACATTAAAATCACCACCCACTCACCACCACCACCACCACCACCACCACAACCATCACCACCACCACCACCACTACCACTACCACCACCACAACCACCTGACCTAACCTAGCCTAAATTAACGTAAACAAAATTAACCTTAGAAAATAAACTTTTACACACACACACACACACA
>NW_025541524.1:0-2500 GCF_017591435.1 Portunus trituberculatus | reverse complement strand
ATATATATATATTTTTTCTACTTGTGTTTTTGTCCTCTACAGGAGCTGCCGATTTAAAGGCCTGACTCCGGAGCGATCTCGAGCCACCTGTAACATTAAGATCAAAATCAGGATGAAGATTGAGTCCAAGGAATGAAAGCAAGGATGAGAGCAAAAGTCTGACATGCTGAGAGAAGTGTGAAGGGTGTGGCTGTGCCCAGTATAATGTATGGTATGGATGTGATTGCATGGAACGAAACTAAAATCGACAAGTTAGAAGTGGGGCAGTGTAGAGTAGCTAGGCTAGCACTGAATGCACCGTGGTACACAGCAGTAGAAGCCTTAAGAGGTGATATGGGATGGAGCACTTTTAGGGAAACACTTAAAAAAGCGACACTTAGGTACAAGGTTAGGCTTGAGAGAATGGATGATGCAAGAATAGCAGCAAGGAAGGTGTATCTGTGGAGTGAAAGTGGAAGCAAATGGAGGAAGAGGTGCATGGGAATGATAGAGAGGAGTGTATTACACGTTGTATGGGAGATGAGAATGACTTGGAGAAATCAGAATGAGCGTGAATGGATCGTGACAAGAGGAGGCAGAGTAGGAACTGAATGGGATGTGAGGAAATGGAAGAGTGAGATAGACAGAGAGGTGAAGTGGGTGGGACTGAATATATGGAAAAAATGAGATAGAATGAAAGAGTACTCTGGAATGGTACAAGGAAAAGGAAGCCCCGATGTATGAAAAGTGGTACCATGGCAGCCCGGGTGGTGATCTCTCTTCCGAGCTAGGGCACAGTGTATGTATGGATTTGAGTGAAGGAACAGCAGGTGGTCTGAGTCCCGCACCAAAGTGTGCCAGATGTGTGACTCAGGGCAGGCCGAGACGGTGGAGCATGTCATGCCTGTCGGGTGATGCAGTGTGTCTCCCATAGGTGTAAGCACATCTCTGGGAAACAAGTGCATAGAGGAGACTAGTGCCACTGTCTCTATGGCAACAAAGCTCTAACTGATCACCAATGCTAGTATGTACAAAGTCCTTAATGCTACTCTTAACATAGCCTAGAGTGTACTCAGTGCCAGGGTCCACTATGTCGTCTTGAAGGGCACATTGAGCAAGGCGGTCTGCCTTTTCATTTAGTGGGACACACACAAAATGATAAAATTGATGAAAACAAGCCAATATAGAGAAAAGAAATAAAAGTAACAAAAACGTATTATTTTAGTAGTTTTCAGCATTATTTGCATCAAAACACAGAAACGCAGGCAAAATGCATGATTACACAGCATTTATTCAAGGAACTGAAATATGTAAAAAAAAAAAAGGGTTATTTTGGTGTTTTATAGCATTGTATGCAAGAAAAAAATGCAGGCAAAACATCTATATACACCATATTTACTAAAGAGTCTTATTTATATGTTTTAAGGTGTTTTATGAAAAAAGAAAAACTATCTCGATTGAAAACTTTGTATATTGAAGTTATTTTACATTGTTACACGTTAAAACGAGAAAAAATATGAAAATATAGCAAAGAGGAAAACGAAATAAAAGTAACAAAAACATGTTATTTTAGTTTTCTGCTTTTAAAAAAAAAAAAAGAAAAAAAAAAAAAAAAAAAAAAAAAGGGAAAAGGGAAAAAAAAAAGGAAAGAAAAAAAAAGGGGAAAGGGGGGAAAAAGAAAAAAAAAGAAAAAGGAAAAAGAAAAAAAAATTTTTAAAAAAATTTAAAAAAAAAAAATAAAAAAATATATAATATTTAAAATTAAATATATATATATATATATATATTTTATATATATATATATAATATTTTATATATATTTTTTTTTAAAAAATTTAAAATTTTAAAAAAATTTTTTTAAAAAATTATTTAAATAAAAAAAAAAAATAAAATAAAAAATTATTTTAAAAATTTTTTTTTAAAAACCCGAAAATGATAAAGGGTTCGCCTTTTTTTTTTTTCCCCCTTTTTTAAAAACCCCCAAAAAATTTTTTTTTCCCCTTTTTTTTTAAAAGGAAAAAAAAACAAAATGAATTTTTTCCTTTTCATTTTCCAAAATTTTTAAAAAACCCCCCCCCTTTTTTCCCAAATTTTTTTCCTTTTTTCTTTTTTTCTTTTTTCCCCTTTTTTTTTTTTTCCCCCCTTTTTTTTTTTTTTCTTTTTCCCTTTTTTCCCCCCGGGAAAGAAAAGTTTTTTCTTTTTTAAAAAAAAACCCCCTTTCTTTTTTCCCTTTTTTTTTTTTTTTTTTTTTTTATTTAAAAAAAAAATTTTAAAGGGGGAAAGGGGAAAAAAGGAGGGAAAAAAGGAAAAGGGGGGAAAAAAAAAAAGGGTTTTAAAAAAAAAAAAAAAAAAAAAAAAAGAAAAGGGGGTTAAAAAAAAAAAAAAAAAGAAAAAAAGGGGGAAAAGAAAAAAAAAGGAAAGAAAAAAGGGGAAAAGGGGGAAAAAAAAAGAAAAAGGGGAAAAAGGGGAAAAAAAAGGAAAGGAAGGAGGGGGGAAAAAAAAGGGGGAAAAAAAAAAAAAA
>NW_025541523.1:20000-35000 GCF_017591435.1 Portunus trituberculatus | reverse complement strand
ATGTACAGCTCCATTTCCATATTCTGTCCAAGTCTTCCTGGAGTAGTTCGCAATCTTTGTCACATCTCACTTTTCTTAACAATTTTGCATCGTCTGCAAATAGGCTCACATAACTGGACACCCCATCCACCATGTCATTTATGTAGACCGCAAACATTACTGGTGCCAACACTGATCCCTGTGGAACTCCACTCTCCACCAAGCCCCATTCTGATGGTCTGTCCTTAATTATTGTTCTCATTTCTCTTCCTACCAAAAAGTCTTCCATCCATTTTAGTAAACTGCCATGCACTCCTCCTACCATTTCAAGTTTCCAGATCAGTCTCCGGTGTGGTACCTTATCAAAGGCCTTTTAAATCCAGATATATTCCATCAGCCCAACCATCTCTTTCCTGTATTACATCTATCACCCTCGAATAGTAACATATCAGGTTTGTCGTGCATGAACGCCCTTTTCTAAAACCAAATTGACACTCACAAAGTATGTCATTTTTCTCCAAGAAGTCTGTCCATCTATTCTTCACCACCCTCTCACACATCTTAGCTACCACACTTGTAAGTGACACTGGTCTATAGTTCAATGGGTCTCTCTTGTTACCTGATTTATAGATTGGGACAATGTTAGCTCTTTTCCAGTCTTGGGGCACTACACCTTCCCTTAATGAGGCATCAATTACTTCACAAACTTTTTCTGCCAGTTGCTCCCTGCATTCTCTTAAAATCCATCCTGATACCCCATCAGGTCCCACAGCTTTTCTCACTTCTAAACTCCCCATCATATTCTTGATCTCCTCCACAGTTACTTGAAACTCCTTCATAATCCCTTTCTGTTCCATTACCAGTGGTTTGTCAAAAGCAGTCTCCTTTGTGAATACCTTCCGAAAGCATCCATTCATAGCCTCTGCCATTTCCTGGGATCTTCACTGCATACTCCATTTACTTCTAAACTTTCAATACTTTCTCTATTTTTGATGTTGTTGTTCACATGTCTGTAAAAAGCCTTGGTTGGTCTTTACATTTATCAATTATATCCTTTTCTTGTTTCTTTCTTTCTTCTCTTCTAATCAACACATATTCATTTCTTGCTCTTTTGTAACTTTCCCACTGCTTAATCCGTCTTTTCCTTCTCCACCTCTTCCATGCATCCTCTTTTCTTGTTCTAGCCTTTTCACATCTATCGTTAAACCAGTCCTGCTTTCCAACTTCTCTATGTTGTCTTATTGGTACAAATTTTTTCTCACCTTCTTTGTATATTTTTATAAATTCCTTCCACTTTTCATTTGCTCCTTAGCACTCTTGAATTTCATCCAATTTGTCTCTTGAAAGAATTTCTTTAGGTTTCCAAAATCTGTCTTGGCATAATTCCATCTTCCCACTTTATATTCTTCATTTCTTCTAGATTTCTCTTCATCTATCACCTTGAACTCCAAAACTGCATGATCACTCTTTGCTAAAGGGCACTCCACCCTCATCTCCTCAATGACCATTGGCTCTGTACTAAAGACCAAGTCCAGTCTTGACGATGCTCCCTCTCCTCCAAACCTAGTATCTTCTTTGACCCACTGAGTTAACACATTTTCCATTGCCAGTGTCAATAGTGTATTTCCCATGTTGTCTCTGATCCTTCCATTGACCAGTCCTCCCAACACACCTCTTTACAATTAAAATCTCCCATCATTATAGTTCGTTCACAGCCACCCAACATTTCTTCCAGACATGTTCCTGTATCACTTATCATTTCTTCATATTCCTGTACTGACCATGCATTTGTCTTAGGTGGTACGTACACCACTATGTAGTGCCTCTTTTTCCTTCATTAGTTTCTGCTCTGATCTTTAGCACTTCTGCCTTTCCCATACCTTCTTTCACTTGATCCACCTTTATATCTTTTTAACCAGCAACATCACTCCTCCTCCCATCTTACCTACTCTATTTCTTTTCCAAACATTATATTTCCTTCTCCAACCATCATCAGGTCTTCTCCTCTCTCAGTTTTGTTTCAGTAAGACCCACAATATCTGGGTTCTTGTCCTCAAGTAATCGTTGAGTTCTAAAATCCCGATATCACTCCATTTATGTTGGAATACATTACATTCCGCTCATACGTAAGTTTCTTTAGTCCTTTCTTACTGTACTTTTCTGGGTTATGAACCACTTCCTCAGTCTCATATCCAAGATTCTCCAGAAAACTCTTTCTTCTCCTCTTCTGTCCTCTCTTCATTTTTTCAAAGCCTCCTTTCTCAACTCATTTAACATTTCTCTTTCCTTTTCACCGAGATCTCTTCTCAACCAAATCTTCCTTGTTGTTTCCTGCTGGGCTAGCCTCCATGACTTCTCCACCAATTCATCTACATCCTTTTGTGACTTAAGTTTGATTCTTATTGGCCTCATACCTTCTCTTGTGAACTTTCCAATTCTATGGAAGTCCTCTATTTCTTGTACTAGGTCTTTTCCTCCTCCTGCACCACATTAATGATATTATTTATCACCTTTTTATGTTTTTCTCTCTCCATTTTACTCGGTGTCTTATCCTCCTCCACACCAAATATCACCACACATCTCTTTTTGTCTACAGTTTCCCTCACCAATGTCTCATTTGATTTAATAACCTTCACCACTTTCTCAGCAATCTTCTCTTCTATGATCTGTTGATCTATAATTTCAGCAAGGCCCAAAGTTTTCTCCCCAGACTCTTTGATTTCCTTTTCCAGACTTGCAACTTTGTAATTTACCTCCTTTCTTTCCACTTCCTGACTTTTTTTCCATTCAGCCTGCTTCTCCATCACTTTTCCTAGAGATTCTGTGTGTGTGTGTGTGTGTTTGTGTGTGTGTTTGTGGTCGAGGTGGGCGTCACGGGTGGCATTTGTTACCTACCCAGAAAACGGACGAAAGAACAATGAATCACGCACACACACACGCACGCGTGCGCGCACACACACACACACACACACACACACACACACACACATAGATTCAGATTCAGATTCAGATGTTTATTGACCACAACATGACACAGAAATTTCAAAATGACAAGATCACAACAAATAATCCCAGATAATTTAAACTAACAACAACATACAAGCTAATTGTAGTCCAGTAACTACTCATACAATGTCCAGATAAAAATAAATATCATAATATTCAAGTTCCCAATCCCTATTTGTATACTGAAAGGATATCATGAACTATATGGCATACATTTTCTGGTGCGAACATATCAGAACAAAACAACTCTTCCAAACTAGCAAATTGGTACCTGTCTCTTAAGTGTCGAGTCATTGGACAGTTCTCAGTGACGTGTCGTTCAGTTTGAATTTCCCCACATACGCACAACCGTTCTTCTACTGGTATACGCCCACGACCTCGCCTATTCCATCTCCCTGTCTCGCAGGCCAGGGAGTGTCCGCTCACCCTAAACCGAGTGAACGACATCCTGTGATATTCCTTTATATCGTGTTTTCTTTATAAACAGGGTTAACAGACAATGTTGGGTTGAATTCCATATACACCTTGCGACGAGACGACTCACTAGACCTGATACATTCACCGACCTGATGCATGGCTACACTTATGTCTGTTACCTCATTACTTATTAAGTTCCTCACCATTTTTCCCACCACAGTGTTTGTCTCCTTGACAAGGTTCATTACAAAATATAATGGATCATCCGCGTAAGCTGATCTCTCCTGCCACTTACTATGAAAAAACCTATGCTGCTTTAGCTTGACCAGATCTGAGAGGGGAGGATATCCTGACTCTACATAGCACACATCGTTGCATGTCGACCGTCTTACAGCCAGGAGTTCTTTGATGCACCAATTATACAATTTACTCGCAGGCTTGATGTCTGCTCCCACCCAAGATTCACACCCATACAATAATGTTGACGTAAGTGCTGCATCAAAGACACGCCTTTTTACAATGAATGGTACATCATTATTTTTTCTTAGAAAGGAAACAAATTTCAGTACATGTGGCAATTTCAATTTAGCATGGGCTTTGACAGCTGATGACGGGGAACCGTCGTTCGTAAAAGGTGAACCTAAATAAATATACAAATCACAATGCCTCACAGCAATACCATCCACCACCATCGGCTCCACATCTCTACTAGTACCATTAATTACAAAGAACTGGGTTTTACTTTGGTTGATGGCCATACCATACTGAGTACAATAGTTCTGAAGCTGAGTTAATTTCCTCACCATACCATGTCGAGATGTTGATAATAATACAGTGTCATCCATCATTACAAGAATATGCAAGCATTGCAAGAAACCATCACAAACATTTCCTTCTTTTATCATACGTATAAGGTCATCCATGAATATAATGAAGAGCAGGCAAGATGTTGGGATCCTTGCCTCACTCCTAGAGTCACTGATATCATTACACTTCCAATCCAACTTTCCGTCACGTTGTACATTGCGATTAACACACACAACATGATCGACCCACACCCTAACCGACGTAACACTCCAAACAGTACATGTCTCGGCACTCTGTCATAGGCCTGAGAGAAATCAACGAAAGTCACAAAGAGAGTAAACTTCTTTCTCCTAGCTAGGTCACACAACAGCCTCAGAGTTACTATATGCTCTAAACAACCTCTCTTTTCTTGTGCGCCCGCTTGTTCTCTGAATGGCTTGAACCAGCATTTTAACCTTGAACTCAACACCATATCATATAGTTTTGCCAAACAGTTTAATACATTTATCCCCCTATAATTTTTTGCATCCATCCTATCACCTTTCTTGAAAATTGTCACCATTCTTGCTTGTGACCATGCTCGGGGATACACACCTGAAAGGAATATTGCATTGAACATATTTGTAATTAACATAACCCATTGAGCAGGTAACATCTTCAGAACAGCCGGTGACAACCCATCAGGTCCGCTGGCTTTCTTAGATTTCAACAGTCTCAACTGGTTTTGAACTTCATCAGGACTCATCAACTCATCTAATATAGGTATTGTCGTATTTGTTAAATAGTTGTCTCCCACACAAGGAACATTGGTTAGTGTATTAAGTGTGTGTTCGAAATTATTCTTGAATTCTTCATCTGTTGGGGTAGATTCTGACTCACAACTACCGAACTCTCCTTTCCAGTTTATGGCTTTCCAAATGTTCTCATCATCATTATTACCTAACAACCTCTCCCATCTTTCTGTTGTTGCATTCACCATCTGCTCATGCACCGTCTGTGTGCTCCCTTTGGAACACTTGTACAAAGTATCCGTAACACAGTTAAGAAAATCAGTTACATTTCCATCAAATTCAGGTAAGTTTACATTTGCTAAATTAGACTTAAATAGTATTACATCTATATCACTGTATCTAACAGGACTCCTGCATGCTTGGCTCTTCTTTAGGTGACTAACGTTACTTTCGCGATCCCCAAGCTGGTGAGCTCGAACCGCTAAGTCACAAACGTTCACACTGGATAACACTAATGAAACACTGATCGGTGCGTGGTCTGACGGTAAACGTTCGTTTCGAATCACCGAAAACCGACTCACTCTGTTCACTAGCGAGGTGCTCACTACACAGGTATCGAGCTCTGACACCCACTCGTTACCTTTCCTGTATGTCTTTTCACTAGAGAAATGCTTGTTATTCACCTTTAAATTGTTCAACAATAACAGGTTTGATTCCCTGCAAATACAAGACAATTTAAATGCAATAATTATCATTTCTTGACACTCCATTATCAGGTATAACAGGATACGAATACTCACTAGCTGGTAACCCCAAAAATTCAGGAGCTCATGAGCAAACGTTCCGAATCTAGCATTCAGATCTCCAAGCACTACATATTCATCACATTCATGTGTTGTCAACAATTTTTCTTGAATTGCTGAAAAACATTCATGAGAGTAATATTGGGAATCCAAATAAAACTCTCGGTACACAGTGTAGCTGAAACCAAATTTGATCATGTATTGTCAGATCTACGTGCTTTATGGAATCAAACAAGCAATTCTTAATTAGTAAAATAGTTCCTCCGCTCTGGGAAGAGGCTTTAGCAACACTTCTATATGACACATATCCAGGTAAATGTATTGGCAGCTGTGTTTTTACTTCATATAGGCCAATTATGTCATATTCATAGAGAAAACTTTTCACAAAATCCTTCTCCAACTTAGTTTTTACTGCATTTACATTCCAAGACACCATATTTAAATACCTGTCATGCTGTGGTCGTTCTAAAAACCCTGCAAACTCCATGAGTCAATTACCTCCTCATTACGATACAACTTCCTCTCCTGTTTGTCGAAGCGAATGACACAGCCAGCATTCTCAGGGCGCTCTTTTTCCTGTTTCTCGGCATCATGGAGTCTTTCCATTCCTTACGGATGTTTGGGTGGATATCCTTCTTAACATATATCCTCTGGAATACGCCTCCAACTTGTTTTAGCTGACTTGACTTTTCCAGCACTCTGTCCCTGGCACTTCTACTTGCAAGTGTCACAAGAACTGGTCGCCGCCTGCCGTTAGTGACACTGGAGCCTAATCTTCGATGTCCCTTCACCTCTTCGTTTGTTCCCAGCTTTGACCAGATTTTCTGTACTTACCCTCTTCTGTTGTAGCACCTTCCAAACTTTCACCTTCATCTGGAATTCCAGTTATTACCACATTGGTTTCCCGCTCCTTCCGGTCTAAGGCTTCCAGAAATCGTTGTTGCTTTTCAATGATTTGAGCTTGATTATTAATTTGTGCTTGTAGTTGGTCCATCCTCTTGTTTATTTGACTGTCAGGCGATGTAACTGCTTGTTTCAGCTCCGTAACTTCAACGATAAGTGCTTCAAGCTTGTTCGCCACGTCCTGTAGACAACTCTCATCTCCAGCTGATGTAGCCATGATACTATCCACCAAGTCTTCCTTTGTCAAACGAACTAACTGAGTCCGTTGCATTTGCTTCAATTCACTCAGAGTCTTCACCATCTTTGCTGCTACAGCCAACACACACACACACACACACACACACACACACACACACACACACACACACACACCTCTAATTGAATTCCACACGTCTTTTACCCCTCACTCATCCTCCTTACTAGACACTTGGGTAAACAGATTAATGTAGACACACACACACACAGACACACACACACACACACACACACACACACACACACACACACACACACACATATACACACACACACACACACACACACACACACACACACACACACACACACACACACACACACACACACACACACACACACACACACACACACACACACACACACACACACACACACACACACACACACACACACACACACACACACACACACACACACACAGAGTGTACTCACTTCATGTCCTTTGTTGTGTGTGTGTGTGTGTGTGTGTGTGTGTGTGTGTGTGTGTGTGTGTAAAGTTTATTTTTCTAAGGTTAATTTTGTTTACGTTAATTTAGGCTAGGTTAGGTCAGGTGGTTGTGGTGGTGGTAGTGGTAGTGGTGGTGGTGGTGATGGTTGTAGTGGTGGTGGTGGTGGTGGTGGTGAGTGGGTGGTGATTTTAATGTCTCTTCCAACTCAACGGCACCATTCTTCTTATCTTTCTATCTCCATTGCTCCTCCTCCTCCTCCTCCTCCTCCTCCACTGCCTTGGAGAGAAAGATTACAACCAAAGACTCGCCGGCAAGGTCCATTGGGAGGAGGAAGAGGAGGAGGAGGAGGAGGAGGAGGAGGAGGAGGAGGAGGAGGAGGAGGATGTCAGGGCGAAATGTTTGGAAGTGTCTGTGGGAAGGAGAAGATTAGGGCGGATGTCCCAGACCAGAGTGACAAGAGGAGGAGGAGGAGGAGAAGAGAGAGCGGGAGATGTCAGTGGATGGCCTTCGACAGTCCTCCTCCACTTCCTCCACCTAAATTTAGGCCACAAGGTCAATCATGATTTGTATAGCCTCATTGACCATCTCCTACACCCAGCCACTCTTAGGGATACACTCAAGGAGTATCCTCAGTTTGCTCTAAGACTGTAGGATGTTTATGCAATAAGGTGTGCAATATCAGTATTTATCTATTTAAGTACTTGTATTCTTGTTATGTATACTGTCTATTTATATATTTTGATACTTTAACCTTAAATCTTTGCCCAGGGGGTGGGTGGCAAGGTCCATTCTCCTCCTTTGTTGTATTTCATTATTAATGCAACAATAAATGTATCAATCAATCAATCTCCTTCACATCCTCAATCATCCTTGCACTCGTTCCTTTACAGTTTACACAGTCCCAGCAGCAGCACCATCCATTCCCTTACTGTCTTCTCCACTCTTTCATCCTATTATGCCCTAATTCAGTCAAAATCACTTGCATCATCTCATGCCTGTCTCTCTCATACTTCTCACACTCCAGCATAACATGTCTCCCTGCCCTGTCACACATCTGGCACACTTTGCTGCGGGACTCAGACCACCTGTAGTTTCTTTCACTCACATCCATACACTGTGCCCTAGCTCGGAAGAGAAGATCACCACCCAGGCTGCCATCATACCACTTTTCATACATCGAGGCTTCCTTTTCCTTGTACCATTCCAGAGTACTCTTTCGTTCCATCTCATTCTTCCATATATTCAGTCCCACCCACTTCACCTCTCTGTCTATCTCACTCTTCCATTTCCTCGCATCCCATTCAGTTCCTACTCTGCCTCCTTTTGTCACGATCCATTCACGCTCATTCTGATTCCTCCCAGCCATTCTCATCTCCCATACAACTTGTAATCCACTCCTCTCTGTCATTCTCATGCACCTCTTCCTCCACTGGCTCCCACTTTCATTCCACAGGTACACCTTTCTCACTATTCTTTCATCGTCCATTCTTTCCAATCTTCCCTTGTACCTAAGAGTAGCTTTTACTAGTCTTTCCTAAAAGTGCTCCATCCCATTTCACTTCTCAGAGCTTCTACTGCTGTGTACCTCGGTGCGTTCAGTGCCACTCTACCTATTCTATTCTATTCTGTCCTACTTCTAGCTTGTCAATTTCACTTTCATTCCATGGCATCACATCTATACCATACATTATACTGGGCACAGCCACACTCTTCCACATTTGTCTCAGCACATCATATTTACTTGTTCATGTTCTGTCTGCACTCCCCAATCGTTATACCCACTGATTCACTAAATCTGTCTTCTCATTCTTTGTCTTTTCACACCCACTTGGACTCACCCACACCCCCAAGTACTTATATTCTCGTGCCTGATTCAACTCATTCTCTCCAATTCTCCATACTGCATTTTTCATCCTCACACCTATTCACTATCATCACCTTACTTTTTCACTACTAACCCTAACTCCAAAGTCTCTCCTATATCCATCCACAACATCCAACATACTCTGCAACTCAACTGCTGACTCACTCATGACCACTACGTCATCTGCATAAAGGAGCTCCCCTATCTTATCATTCCCCATTCTTACTCCTGCATTCTTTATCTTGATCTTGATCTTGATGCTACAGATGGCTCGGGATCGCTCCGGAGTCGCTTGAATGAAGGAGAAGAATGTACTGGAATAAAGAAGAGAAGACACCCAACAGGCGAGATCATGTATGAAATAAGGCTGTATGAATGTGAGAGGATGGGGCATTGGAAAACTCGAGGATGTATGTAAGGAGCTGAATGAGTGGAACCTAGATATGGTAGGAATAACTGAGACGCACTTGAGGGATGCAGTGCAAATGGAAGGGGACGAATATGTGATGATGAGAAAGGGAGGCAGAAAACAGGAAAGGTTAGGAGAGGGCGTAGCACTGCTCCACAGAAAAGTGAGGAACTTGTGAGTGGAAGAACTTGATGTAGGAGACAGTGTGGAAAGTGAGGACAGCATATTATGTGAATCAGCAACGAGTGGCGAAGCGGGAGATAATGAATGCTAAAGCCAGGTGTGAGAGAAAGGTGATTCAGTCCATGAGAGATTAAGGTGTGGAGGGTGGCCGAGAACAGTACAGGTTACTGAGGGGTGAGGGGATGCCTGACAGTGAGAATGTGGAGAGCCTGAGGATGAATGGGGCACTGGTGACAGACAAAGGAGATATGAGAAGGATGATTAAAGAGTTTTGGGAAGAGATTGGAGGTGTAGGTGAGGAATTTGGTGTGAGAGAAGGATGTGTGACACTGGAAAAGAAGGATGTGGATGAAATGGATGAGAGAATCAGAAGGGAGAAGGTGGGGAAATGTATCAGGGGGCAGGAAAATGGGAAGGCAGCAGAGCCAGATGAGATACTGTGTGAAATGTATAAAAATGGAGGGGAAGTTGTGATTGATAGGGTGACTGAGTTATTTAACCAGGTGTGGGAAGAGGAAAGAGTGCCAAGAATGTGGAATGAATGCAGGGTGACTATGTTGCATAAGGGAGGATATAAAAGCACGAATGAGCTGAAGAGCTATTGACCAATAGCATTATTAAATACAGTTGGGAAAGTCTTTAGCGCAGTGCTGAATGAGAGATTGTGCAAATGGATTGAAAGAGCTGGAGTGTTAGGTGAAGAGCAGAATGGCTCTCAGGTGGGCAGGAGAGCAGAAGATAACTTGTTTGTGGTGAATGAAATGATTAAGAGAAAGAAAAGGATGGTAGTAAATTATAATTAGGTTTTCCAGACATAGAGAAGGCATACGATAGAGTAAATAGAGAAATGCTTGCTAGCAAAGATAGTTAACATAGTGCGAAGTATGTATGTAGATACAAGGGCGAAATACAGACAAGGAGATGTAGTGACAGACTGGGTGAAGAGTGAGAGAGGAGTTAGGTAGGGTTGCATACTATCACCAACCCTTTATAGCTTATACACAGAGGAACTGGCTGCCAGAATGAGAAGAATGAATGCAGGAGTCAATATAGGGAATGATAAGATATGCGTGTTCTTGTATGCAGATGACATTGTAATTATGAGTGAATCAGCAGATGAGTTTCAAAGCTTGTTGAATGCTGTAGATGGGTATGAGAGAGACTTTGGGGTAAGTTTTAGTAGTGAAAAGAGCAAGGTGATGATTGTGAATAGGTCAGAGGATGAAAGAGGGTCAGTGTGGAGATTGAGAGAGAATGAGGTGCGACAGACTGATGAATACAAGTATTTGGGGATGTGGATGAGTTCAAATGACTGTGTGAAGGCAAAGAATGAAAAGATAAGCATGGTAAACTAGTGGGTGGATCGACTGGGAAGCGCACCAAGATGAGAGCTAGTAAATATGATGTGCTGCGAGAAGTTTGGAAGAGCGTAGCTGTTCCAAGCATTATGTATGGTATGGATGTGATTGTGTGGAATGAAAATGAACTAGGGAAGTTAGAAGTAGGACAAAATAGAGTAGCAAGAATGGCACTGAATGCACCAAGGTATGCAGCGATAGAAGCTCTGAGGGAGACATGGGCTGGAGTACTTTTAGACTAGAGAGAGACACGTAAAGGCAACGTTGAGGTACAAGGCTAGATTAGAGCGAATGTGTCGTGAGACGGGACGTGTGCCGGAAATACCAGAATGTTCTGACGAGGACAGTGAAAACGATGGTATAAACATTGGCGCCAGCTCCTAAACCTGAAGGTCAAAGGAACCAAGTGGGCGTGTTATCAAACAAACAAAAATCTTGGAAGGCCGCCGTTGTGTATAAGAAAGATTAGTAACTGGAGCGACGCATAAACCATTAGTTCTAGGGCGAAGAGTTGTTGTGACAGACCAATGATAATAATTATAAAGTCGGTGATGGCTAATGACGAAGGATTGCTGTGACAGATGACGATAACATAGTGTACAAAGACATGTTAGCTTCCTAAGAACGAGCGTTTGCTGTGGCAGACTACGATAACATAGTGTGTAGAGACATGTTGCTTCCTAAGAATTTTCAGTGCTAGAAGGGCCGATTGCGGATTCGCAACGTGTATAAGGCCAGGCAGTAACGCGATCCAGCAGAGAGCTACCATTCACGCCCTCAGCAACTACAAGAATTTTTGACGCTTACACAAGCAACTAAACTAGCAACATGGGCCTCTGGACTGCCTTCTGCTTGGTCTTATACGTGAGTAGTAACTTAGAGAATTTGTCCTAAGAGTTATGGAGTCTTGTGTGTACACGTATACTATGAACGTCGTAGACGTTTTTGCACCACATCGCATGCTGTGGTGGAATGTGCAGTTAGATGATGTCACTATGATTCATTGTGTTACGAGGCGATTTAGGACGAGTTACTGAGTTGAAAAATAGTCTTGTATAAGGAATTCCATAAGAATGGCAACGTGGCCGTGTTATCTGATTTTATTTAGGTATATGTGTATTTGCTGGTTTAGCCTATTTTTATGCTTTGTACAATAAAAATAGTATTGTGGAGCTGTAGTTGTGAGTACCCACGGAAAAACCCATAGTTGCTCTTTGGTCAATCTGGACGCAGAAGGATTTGCCAGTGTCTTGATAAAGTCGCTTCAAGTAAACAGCTCACATGTGGTAACCAGAATGAACGGTTACGACAAATGGATGATGCAAGACTAGTGAAAAAGGTGTTTCTATGGAATGTTAGGAGTAGCAGGTGGGGAAGAAGTGTGTCAAGATGGCAGCAGAGAGTGGCTTGGAAACTAGTTGGGCTTTTCAGCGGATTGAGGGGAGGCATGTTGAGAGTGACTGGAGCATGGTTATTAGAAATGGGGAAGGCAGAGAGTGGGATGTAAGAAAGTGGAAGAGTGAGATTGACAGAGTAGTGAAACATGTGGGATTGAGTGAATGGAAGAATAAGATGGAACAAAAGAGTACTTTGGAGTGGTACAGAGAGAAAGAGGCCCCGATGTATGAAAAGTGGTACGAGGGAAGCCTGGGTGGTGACCTTCTCTTCCAAGCGAGGGCACAGTGTATGGATGTGAATGCAAGGAATTACAGATGGTCTGAGTCCCGCAGCAAGGTGTGCCAGATGTGTTTCATGGGGAGAGGATGAGACGGTGGAACATGTGGTGAGGGAGTGTGTGAAGTATGCCAGAGACAGGAATGAAAGGATGCAATTGGTGCTGAGGGAATTGGGGAATGCCAGAGTGGAGATGACAGGAAGGGAATGGATGGTGTTGCTGCTGGGACTGTGTGGAGACACGAATGACAGGATGATTGAAGCCGTGAAGGAATTCCTTGGGAAAATGTGGCGTGCTAGACGTATGAATCAATAAGGTGAATTTTGGTGATTGTTTTCTATTTGTCGTTTTTCTCTTTTTCTGTACAGTATTGGCCGTTACAAAGGCCTGACTCAGGAGCAGTCCCGAGTCACCTGTAACATCAAGATCAAGATCAAGTTGAATTAACTTGAGTAGTGAGCTAAATATTGACTTAATTTGTGGTAAGGAGAGTGAAATGTGACTGAATGTATTTTGTTGATTGTTTTCTTACAGTGTAGCATTAAAGGAAGGACGGAAACAACCTGCATTAATGACACTGTACATTTTCATTCTTTTTTTTTATTATTTTCTGTACAATCTTTCACATTTCATGATTCATTTCCATTGACAACTTTGCAAACATTTATTCTTTTACTTACTCTCATCTTTCTCACAATTCCTTCTTCCTTTCTCCTCCTCTTCCTGCCTTCCTCAGTCACTCAACCTCCTCCTTTCCTTTCATCTCTTCCTCGTTCTCCTTTCCTCCACCCTCTCTGCTCTCTTTCCCTCCTCTCCTCTCTCCTTCTTCTTTCCTTCACCTTCTCTCCTTCTCCTTTCCTCCATCCTCTCTCTTCTCTCTCCTTTCTCTTTCCTTCTTCAGTCACCCACCTTCCTCCTTCCTTACCTCCACCTTCTCTCCTTCCTTTTTTCCTCCCACAGTCACACACATTCCTTCCTTCTTTCCTTCCTACCTTCCTACCTTCCTTCCTTCCTCTCCTTTCCAAATCACAAACCCTCCTCCTTTCCTTCACCCTTTCTCCTCTTCTTCCTCTTCTCTCCCAGTCACCCTTTCTTCTTTTTCGTACACCCTCTCTTTCCTCTCTCTTTCTGTTTTCCTTCCATCTCTCTTCTTCTTTCTCTCCTTCACCTTCTCTCTTCTCTCTCTCCCATCACAAACTGTCCTCCTTTCCTTCACCCTTTTCTCCTTCTGTCTCTTTTCCTCCACCCTCTCCTTCCTCTTTCCTTTCCCAGTCACCCATTCTTCTCCTTTCCTTCACCCTCTCTCTCTCTCTCTTTCCTTTCCTTTCATCCTCTCTTCTTTCTCTCCTTCACCTTCTCTCTCTCTTTCCTTTTCCAATCACCCTCCTTCTTTCCTCCAGCCTCTCTCCTTCTCTCTCTTTCCTCTTTCTCTCCTTCCTCTCCTTCACCTCTCTCTCTCTCTCTCTTTCTGTGTCCTTAGTGGTCACGCGGATTAAGGCGCCGCATTCTGCCACGATGGTGATAGATTGCCGGGCATCGATTGGAACCCCACTAATGACATCTAGCAGCTATATGGCCTTTGTTGCCTAGCAGCAGGACAAATTACTTCATTGGAAGGGGGCTCCCTTGTGATGACTTAATTTGAGGATTATTTAATCCTTTAATCTCTCTCTTTCTCCTTCCTCTCTCCAATCACTCAACCTCCTCCTTTCCTTCACCCTATCTCCATCTCTCTCCTTTCCTTCACTTTCCTTCCCTCTTCCTCTCCAATCACCCACCCTCCTTTGCCTCCCCCTCTCCCCTCTCTCTCCTCCCTCAGCCTGTCTCTCTTCACCCTGCGGACTATGTTAGCGTAAGTCTTGGGCTGCTTGAAGAGGGCGCTGATGGAGAAGTGGTGCAGGCCAAGGCTACTCATCTCTATCCTGCTCCTCGTCCTCTTCACTGAGTACTGCAGGACTCGCATGCAGCCCCTGTGTGTGTGGAGAGGGTTAGATTAGGTTAGGTTAGATGGAGAGAGAGAGAGAGAGAGAGAGAGAGAGAGAGAGAGAGAGAGAGAGAGAGAGAGAGAGAGAGAGAGAGAGAGAGAGAGAGAGAGAGAGAGAGAGAGAGAGAGAGAGAGAGAGAGAGAGAGAGAGAGAGAGAGATCTGTTTTGTTTTG
>NW_025541523.1:0-15000 GCF_017591435.1 Portunus trituberculatus | reverse complement strand
AGAAACACAAAATAAAATAAGAAAAGAATAAAACAATAAAACAATAATTAAAAAACGGACATAAAATGGAGCAGGTACAAAAGGCATTCAATACTCCTCAAAAATAATAAATGATAAATAAGGAAAGAATAAGAAAAATAAAAGTGATAAGAAAAAGACATCAAAGAAGGAGATTATATAAAAACATTAATTCCGCGCACACACACACACACACACACACACACACACACACACACACACACACACACACACACACACACACACACACACACACACACACACACACACACACACACACACACACACACCGTGTAGTGTAGTGGTTAGCAGGTTCGACTCACAATCGAGAGGGCCGGGTTCGAGTCCCGGGAAGCGGCGAGGCAAATGAGCAAGCCTCTTAAAGTGTGGGGTGTGTTCACCTAGCAGTAAATAGGTACGGGATGTAACTTGAGGGGTTGTGGCCTCGCTTTCCCGGTGTGTGGAGTGTGTTGTGTGTTAATGTGTGTGGTGTGTTCACCTAGCAGTAAATAGTTACGGGATAACTAACTCGAGGGTTGTGGCCTCACTCTTTCCCGGTGTGTGTTGTGTGTGATGTGGTCTCAGTTCTACTCGAAGATCGGTCTATGAGCTCTGAGCTCGCTCCGTGATGGGGAAGACAGTCTGGATGACCAGCGGGCGACCGAGGTGAATTACACACACACACACACACACACACACACACACACACACACACACACACACACGCCCGGTAGCTCAGTGGTTAGAGCGCTGGCTTCACAAGCCAGAAGACCTGGGTTCGATTCACCGGCCGTGTGGAGATATTTGGGTGTGTCTCCTTTCACGTGTAGCCCCTGTTCACCTAGCAGTGAGTAGGTACGGGATGTAAATCGAGGAGTTGTAGCCTTGTTGTCCCGGTGTGTGGTGTGTGCCTGGTCTCAGGCCTATCCGAAGATCGGAAATAATGAGCTCTGAGCTCGTTCCGTAGGGTAACGTCTGGCTGTCTCGTCAGACTGCAGCAGATCAAACAGTGAAACACACACACACACACACACACACACACACACACACACACACACACACACACACACACACACACACACACACACACACACACACACACACACACACACACACACACACACACGGTAGCTCAGTGGTTAGAGCGCTGGTTCACAAGCCAGAGGACCGGGGTTCGATTCCCCGGCCGAGTGGAGATATTTGGGTGTGTCTCCTTTCATGTGTAGCCCCTGTTCACCTAGCAGTGAGTAGGTACGGGATGTAAATCGAGGAGTTGTGACCTTGTTGTCCCGGTGTGTGGTGTGTGCCTGGTCTCAGGCCTACCCCAAGATCGGAAATAATGAGCTCTGAGCTCATTCCGTAGGGTAACGTCTGGCTGTCTCGTCAGAGACTGCGGCAGATCAAACAGTGAAACACACACACACACACACACACACACGTAGTGTAGCGGTTACCACACTCGGCTTACAAATGAGAAGGCGCGGGTACGAGCTCCGGGCGCAGTGGAGCAAATGGGCGAGCCTCTTAATGTGTAGCCTCTGTTCACCTAGTAGCAAGTATAGGTACGGGATGTAACTCGAGGGATTATGGCCTCACTTCCCGGTGTGCGGAGTGTGGTGTGGTCTCAGAGCTTATAGACCGAAGATCGGTCTATAAGTTCTGAGCTCTTTCCGTAATAGGGAAGGCTAGGTGACCACCAGGCGACCGTAAATATATACAATGAATGCACACACACACACACACACACACACACACACACACACACACACACACACACACACACGCACCTTGGCGCAATGGTTAGCGTGGTCAATTCTCAATCAGGCGGTCCCGTGCTCGTGAAAATAACAGCAGAATGTAACAAAAGATGCAACTCTGAGACGTTTAGAAGGAGGACGAAGACAGTCAGAGGAGAAGAGGTAATAAGACTGTAAGACAAAATGCTTTTGATTCTTTATGTCTAGAGAGAGCGGTGAGAATGAAATGCCCTTTACATGTGAAGCATTCTCCGTGTATGGAACTTCATAGAAGCTGTAATAGCTCAAGATGAGATGTGAATATATATATATATATATACTATATATATATATATATATATATATATATATATATATATATATATATATATATATATATATATATATATATATATATATATATATATATATATATATATATATATATATATATATATATATATATATATATATATATATATATATATATATATATATATATATATATATATATATATATATATATATATATATATATATATATATATATATATATATATATATATATATATATATATATATATATATATATATATATATATATATATATATATATATATATAAGAGAGGAGGACTGGTTAAGGGCAGCAAAATCTAGAAAAAGCCCCCAGTTGCCCGTCTCCTTATAGAAGCAATATAATTAACCAAAGGATAGGGACAAACGTCAGGATACCTCGCTCTTGAATGAAGTATAAAGGCGGGTCAATATGCGACTAAAATTGTAAGTCGCTAAATCTATCGACTGAGCTCTTTTAGTCGGAACACGTTCACACATAACGACTGAGAAGTATTGGCTGGTTGGCGGGAACTGAATGTAAACAAACAGCTATTGAACAAGATGTCTTCCTCCGGTGATGACGATTGCGATCAAATGAAATCATCACAAGTATTCAATCCTCACCTCCAACAACACTCTGCATAGAGGGAAACAGTTCCTGGAGAGTGGCAGTTATCTCATTGAACGTCGATTTGCGTGAGCTTTTTTTGACGTATAATTCACTTTTCAGGGTCCCAGATGTGCTCTTTTTCCCTCACCAACTCCAGCATCTCTATATCTGGACACCACATTTTCAAACCTCTATTGAATCACGAAGGTTGTGTTGAGTGGAGACATGTTGGAATTGAGTATGCATACAACCAACACGCTGAGCACAGAGTCAAGGTGATCTCTATTGAATCACGAAGGTTGTGTTGAGTGGAGACATGTTGGAATTGAGTATGCATACAACCAACACGCTGAGCACAGAGTCAAGGTGATCTCTATTGATATACCGAATCGATCGTGACGGTTCAACTTTGTCACCTTACGGCTTACGGTATCGAGAGCTGCATTTAACATTTGTTCATTCTGTAACTATTGTTATGATTGATTCCGAAACATATTGTAAGTATTTATTATGTACTGTTGTGTGTGAAGACTTTAAGAAGATAATGGTGGCAAGTATTGTGTTTTGGCAGAGTGGAAGAGAAATCAGTGTACGGCATCTCTTATTGTTTGTTTGGTGTCAGCGGCATCATTATCACCATGGTCGTGAGCAGCCTCGTCTCTCTGTGTACTGCTAAGTGTTGTAAATACCTACTAATTACTGAATTTCTCTCCTCATCCGTACTATTAGATGGGACTCATCAAAAGATGCTAAGATAAAATTGAAGATATTGCTGATATGCGGCAAACTTTTATTCAGAGTAACGCTGCTTGTAACTGCTGCATTGTTGCATGAGGCAATTGTGTAGTTCCTGATAATGGTACATTCAACAATTCATTACCTTCTTCATTTTTGGAACCAGTTTTAAACCATTAGCATATACTCGATGTAGAAAATCTACTCATTCTGATAGAGGAGTAGGCAGTGTAGGCAGTTACTGCTGTGTTGAAAGGGTCCCAGGAAGAGCGATGAAGAGGATATTGCAAGCCTGCTGCTGGCCCTCTCCGTGTCCTTTGTGTCCATTTCTTTCGTGTCTCATTAACAAAACACTCAAGTTACAGCTATCGTGAACTCCTACGATCCTGCACTACAAGCACTACAACACGTACACAATCTTGAAAATGTTATAGATAAAAGTCAAGTCAAACAGTCAAGCTCCATCTCTGCTTGTATCCTTCCTCATTTGTATTTCATGCATTTCACGGCATCGCTCTGCACCAATACCACGTTTTCAAGGCTTTTAATCTTCTTTGTACCTCTGTTTGTTACTCAAGCCTCTTTATCAAACATTTATTGTGATTTACATCAGCAAAAGTTCTTATAAAGAATGTACGTATTAATTCTTTTCTGACCTCCGGGATTTGAAACATCAATTTCATTTAATTTAAGGTTTCCATAACTATTACTTAACTAAATATCAAAATACTAAATGTAAATATCCTATCATTATTCCTCCATCACTAATATTAATTACTGAATTACTTGCTTTCAAGACTACATTACAACTTCTAATTCCACTTACTGTTACAGGATTCCTTCCATACCTTACCCCGCTGCCACTCCCTGCCCTGCAGCCTCGGAAACTCTCTCTCTCTCTCTCTCTCTCTCTCTCTCTCTCTCTATAATCTCTGTGGTTCTGTTACTGATTTCTCTCTCAATATCCTTACTAATGTACTCCAGGATATATATATATATATATATATATATATATATATATATATATATATATATATATATATATATATATATATATATATATATATATATATATATATATATATATATATATATATATATATATATATATATATATATATATATATATAGTGTGAATGTAGTCCAATGAGGTGACGACCTCACGCATTTTTCCCTTAGGTGAGGAGGTGGAGCGCTCAAGTCCCAGAGGTGTGAAATATTTAGTTTATCCTCTCTCACTGCTTCCATCACTACCACCACCACCACAACCACCACCTTTGTCAGTTGTACACTCTACTTTATGATACCATTTTATTGCTTTCAATAGTAAAACTTCACAAAATGATGAAAAGAAATAATAAATATCTCAAAATGTTTAGAATTCAACAAGTCAACAAAGATCTGATTATTATTAGTGCTTGTCGGTTATCACGCTAAAACACAGCACTCTCCTCCCCCTGCCTGCCTACACGCTCTGTTCTCTCCACCCATGGAGGATCTACATCCCACCCCTCTTCCCCACCACGGCTGTCTCATCTCCTTCCCCAAGACACCTCCCTCACAAAATGCTCCTCCTAAAGGCGCCCCTCCCCGTTACTCCTCGCACTCTGTGCTTCAGTGCGCCTTCACCGTGTCCTTGTGGCAGTCCAGCTATAACAGCAGCCAAAGTGAGGAAAGCAACGCCCCGATCGTCTCCCGAGCATATCTGTATCTCCCGAGAGTGTCAAACTTTGATGATATATATTATAGAGCTCTACACGAGCAACGGTGACTAAGAATACTTCATAATAAGTTTCGTCCACATTACAACCATTGCTAGATAACCAATCTTACCCGCTGTACTGTTAAATGAATGAACGGAAATGATGAAATAGTAATATAATATCGAGTGCATCATTTCTTTTAGTAGATGCATAAAAGTTGTATTTGGTATTTTCTGTAGAGTGCTGTTGACACACTCGCAAGTGAAACAGATGTGACAAAGACATGAAAGAAACGTTGCATTTCACACGTGGTTGTGGATGGACCGGCGACTTTCACACAGGAGGAAAAGCCAGGCCTTGGTAGAAAGGGAACTTGTGTCATTGAACATGTTGGTATGGTGGTGAGTGTTAACGTTCTGTTATTACCCGCGTGTTAGTTGGTTTTGACTTAATGAGCAACATGTTCTACTCTAAACAAAGTAATATAATTTGAATGTGAACTGTGAAGAGGCCACACAGGCCAGGAATCCTTGATATTGTATGGGAGAGGTTATTCTACGCAGGCAGCAGTGAGCAGGCTCCATGTTGTCAACCTATCTGTTTGCAGCTTGACAGATTTGCATTTATATTAACGAGAAACTACATTTAATCATTTTCTTTTTCTTTTAAGAAGAATAAGTACACCCATTGAATTCCATATTTGCATCTGCTGTTATTATCAATATAAAAAGTTTACTTTCCTTTATTATGCTTTTGAATATTTGTCTTGTAAGAGAAGGCAATAGTTGGCAGGTTCTTGCAGGGACTTGCTACAGGACCAGTACAGGCGCTGGACAGGAAAAGCACACTTCATATTGTCCTGTACAAGTAGATCATATTTTCTAATACAGGATATTAAATTTGATTCATATAAATCATGACTTTTTACTCTGATATAAATATATTTGAATCAATTATTTGAATATTTTGATTTCAACCAAAACAACACTGGTGGGAGCGTGTGTGTGTGAGAGAGAGAGAGAGAGAGAGAGAGAGAGAGAGAGAGAGAGAGAGAGAGAGAGAGAGAGAGAGAGAGAGAGAGTGTCTGTGTGTCTGTGTCTGTGTATAGACTACGAATATTATGAGGAAGAGGGGGCGGGGGAAGTTGGTAGGTGAGGCAAGAATCAAGGAAGAGATTCACTGTGAACTGCTTAAGAGAATTAAAGGCAATTTTACGTGCAAGAATTGGATAGAAAAGTTAGAAGACTTCTCCCCTTGTTGTGTACAGGAAAAATAATGCATGTGGTCGCTATTATGAAAATATGAAGGATGAATTATTGTGAGTTATATTCACTTATTGCTTTTCTGAGTACAGTGAGATACTACACGAGATAAGACCAGAAGAAGAGAGACGAAAGTGGAACGAGAGAAACGAGACGAGACAAGCTACAACAGAAACACAAGGCGAGATAAGATTCAGATTCAGATTCAGATTTTTTATTATCCACCAAAGTGGTTATTACGCAAATTACAATGAACACTCTGTAATTACAATAAACACATGAATTACAATGGTTTCAAATGCGTATTTTCTGTTATCACATATAGCTACATAAAAATATAAACCAAACCAGGGTGAAGAAAAAAATACATTAAATAAATCAAATTAGCTACGGTAAAACCTAATTTTAACTTAGATATTCTCTTATAAAAGATTGGAAAAGATGATGGAGGCAGAATGGGACGGGAAGGAAAAACATTGGGGGGAGGGAATGCGAAGAGATATGACAGAACTAAGCGGTAGAGAACAGTACAGGACAGAGCAGGGCAGGGCTAGACGCTATGGGACGGAACAGGACAGAAAGAGGGGTTGAGGGAAGAGAAGGAAAGGGACGGCACGGGCAAGGACGGTACGGGACATGACGGGACAGGACAGGACAGGACAGACAGGACAGGACAGGACAGAAGAAAAAAAAGAAGTTGGTCGCTGATGACTTTTTGTTCATTTTCTGTTTTTTTTTTTTGTTGAAGAAGAAGAAGAAGAAGAAGAAGAAGAAGAAGAAGAAGAAGAAGAAGAAGAAGAAGAAGAAGAAGAAGAAGAAGAAGAAAAGAAAAAAATTTTTTTTTTTTTTTTTTTTTTTTGTTTAAGAAGAAAAGGAAGAAGGAAGGAGAAGAAGAAAAAGTTGGTCGCTGATGACTTTTTTTTGTGAATTTTCTGTTTTTTTTAAGAAGAAGAAGAAGAAGAAGAAGAAGAAGAAGAAGAAAAAGAAAACAAGTTGGTCGCTGATGACTTTTTTTTCATTTTTTATCCTTAAGAAGAAAAAGAAGAAAAAAGTTGGTTCCTAATGACTTTTTTGTTCATTTTCTTTTTTTTTTTTTTTTGTTAAGAAGAAGAAAGAAGAAGAAAAAAAAAGTGTGTCGCTGATGACTTACGAGTGTTATGAACGAGGCGAGACGAGCAGGACGAACGCTACGGACGAGACGAGACGAGCGAGGCGAGACGAGCCTATTGTTACGGAATCGAGCGAGCCGAGACGAGCCTGTTGTTACGGACACGTGCGAGACGAGACGAACGCTAACAACGAGACGAGCGAGACGAGACGAACATCACGGAGACGAGCGGGGCGAGACGGGAAAACCTTGCGATGAGCGGAGCCAGTGGTTTGCAGCCGATACTTGTAGTGACAGGGTGGTGTGAGGTGGGCACACAAAGTCAAAAATATCATCGCCTCAAACACTGCAAAAAGGAGGCTGTCTGATTGGCGGACGGAACCACTACTAACTCCAAGCTGATCCTCACAAGCCTCTCAGCCAATAGGGGCCTTTACTGACATCCTCCCACCTCCAACCTCCCACCTCCCACCCACACATCTACACATCTAAGTACTGTATATACTTTCTGTTTGTATATTTTCATGGCAATAAGCTAATATTTCAACCTGAAGGGCTTGGTTTTGGCATTTGGCCTCCAGACATCACCAGCCAGAAGAAAGGTTTCCTGCTATTCGTGTGTCCGTCAGGGAGAAATTAGATGAAAATGTAGTGTGTTGATGATGATGATTATGTCGATATAGGAGAGAGAGAGAGAGAGAGAGAGAGAGAGAGAGAGAGAGAGAGAGAGAGAGAGAGAGAGAGAGAGAGAGAGAGAGAGAGAGAAGAAAAAGAAATACATATCTATAGCCTTGGTTAATACATGTTTTCTCCTCGTTAAAACATTATATTAATCCCTTACTCCCTAAAACTAGCACCATCAAGTGTGTATAGTTCCTTACAGCTCACTACATAACCCATGACGTTATATGACGCTGCTTGTGTTGGTGTGTACTGTGGGAAAGGAATGGAGCCAAGTGGGGCACGTGCCGCTCACTGCCTTGTACATTGCGATGCAGACATCCATGAAGTGTTTTTGTTTGATCCTAACTCTTTGTAAGCAGGTGAGACGTGATCATATTTTCTCAGGCCTCCTACCGCAACTCTGGCAGCAAAGTGTTGGAGTGTTTGTACTTTGTGTAGCAGAGTGGTGTTGGTGGTACCCCAGATTCGTATACAATAATCAATATGACTCAGCACCAGTGTCTGTACAACAATTTTTCTGCTTGTTTTGTCAAAGTTCATACTTATACAGTTTAAGTAGATTAGCAGTCCGATCACTTTTTTACTTATTTCATTAATGTGTACATCAAATGATAAATATTTGTCCATGTGCAGACCTAAATTTTTGACATGAGTGCTGGCTTGGCTGCTGGTGTTACCGAACCTTACCACAGCATCCTCCGGTGTACGTGCTAGTAGCTGCCTGCTGCCAATCAATATGCACTGAGTTTTGCTACGGTTGACCATCAGCCCATTACAAAGAAAATATTGCCTGGCCTTGATAAGAGTTTTTCGGCTTCTTTTATCACTGTTTTGATATCAACAAGTGAGCCGCTGTGGAGGAATTGAGTGTCATCAGCGTACTGCACAAGTGTACACCCACTGAAGAACTCAGCCATGTCGTTAACATACACTGTAAGCAAAATTAGTCCAAGAATTGACCCTTGAGGGACGCCAGAGTGAACATTAACGATTGAGGATGTAGTGTCCTGTAATTTCACGGATTGCGTTCTGTTGCTGAGGTGGCTGTTAAACCAGAAACTGTCTATATTGAGTTTAGCACATTTTTTCAGGAGGGTACTGTGGCTAACACTATCAAAAGCTTTGGATAAGTCACACAATGTAAGGAGTGATATCTTCTTATTATCCATGTTGTGGTATATCTTGTCAGTGATAAAATTTGCATGCTTCCATGCCTGAGGGAAAACACCGGTAACAATAGAGGTATTAATGATACATGTTAGATCAAACACAACAATACATAAGGCATCCTTAATGAACTTCATAGCTATACCATCTGAACCTACTGAGCGTGTTTCATTGAGACTTTTAATTGTTGATATTATAGTGTTTATATCAACTGGTTTGGGTGTAAATGTCTCCCCTGGTCTACTACATCCCGTTAGAAAAAGGTTCGGGGGAGATAAATGACTACTCTGAAGTACTTGCTGTGTTAAATCATACGTTGTTTTTCCAACAATAGCAAAAAAGTTGTTAAATTCTTGTGCCTTTTGAGGGACGTTGTCAAAATGTCGGGTACCAGAGCCACACTTCTTATTAGGGACGAGTTCTTTTATCAAGCTCCGTGTTGCAGACGAATTTCCTTTTGATTCATGAAGCCTGTTAACATAGTAACTCTTTTTAGTATTTATTATAAGGCACTTCACTAATTACTTTTCATTCTTGTATTGTTGGTGTAGAAATATGTTAAACCTGTCTCTCTTCAGTCTGTTACGAACATCATTATGTTTTGCACGGCAACACGCAAGTCTTCGTTAAGCCACGGGGCTGAAGGCCTACAAATTTCTTTGGTCACAGCAGGAGCACAGGTGTCCAGGCACTTGATAACATTTTCCTTAAAAACATTCAGCTGTAAATCAACGTTGTCTGTATATTTTGTGATTAAAATTGTCAGTTTGTAACAGAAGTCGTTGACACAGAGAGTCTTTAGTGTAGTGGCCTAGATGGCGGAAAGTTTTAGTTAGTAGCTGTCGCTTAGGCCTACCGATGTTTACATTGACACTAATAAGATGATGATCTGATATGACTCCTGGGACAACAGATGTACTTAATACAAGGTTTGGTTTATTAGTTATAATGAGGTCAAGTAGTGTAGCTGACGTGGGTGTCACTCTGGTAGGCGTCCTGTCACCTGACTAACTTTGTTGTTCTCAATGTTACCACTCAATTTATTTTTTGAAGATAATAAATCATCACTAAAATCTCCTAATACATAAAATCCTTTTCTACTTACACATAATTGCCTAAAAACATGTTGAATGTAGTCAAAAGAAGCAAGTGGTGCCTTGGGGTTCCTGTAAACACATTCAACAATTACAGCTGTCAACATATCATTCTGTACACTCACCCATATATCCTCAACACCAGCTTGTTTAGGGAATGGTACATCTATCACATTAGCCTTTAACTGGTTGCTTACATATATACATACCCCTCCTCCTCGTCCAGTATCACATCTAAGTACTGGAACATTAGGAATGCTCTGGAATATGAGGCTTGAGAAGGGTAAGTAGGGCTTGCTTTACTAGAGTATGAGGCTTGGGGAGAATTAGAAGGGGCTATCAACCTGGGGTACGCGCCTTGCTGAGTGGGAGAAGGCAGCAGTGAAGGTCTGTGTGTGGGTGCAGCGGCGCGGCTTATGGATGGAGTAGTACCTTGAGGCTGAGGTCTGTAGCTGCCAGGCTCATCTCTGCTCCTCGAATTCTTGGATATATATGGATTTCTTTTAATATTTTCCCAGTTTTTGCATAAACGGAATTCTGAGCACTGTTTTTCAATTACACTCAGGAGCTTAATCACAACCATTGTGTTGATTATACACGGTTGACATTCCTCTATGTCAAAATACCATTCGTCCACATTTCCTGATCCGAGCGTAAACTCTGCTTCTGTTTTTACAATACTTATTCCATTCTTTTCTCGCCACTCAAGTAGTTGTTCATTGTAATGTTTAATTTTAGCCTGAATTTCTCGAGGCTCTGGAACTGGCGCCACTTGACACACAAAAACTTTTATTTCACTATTTTTTTTTTCTTTGAAGTCACTTTTTTTTTTTTGAGAGAGATTCGTCACCCTCCCTAGGGGGCGGTGACGCGGGCCTTTGCACATTGGTGGCCCGCAGGTGAATTGTCGTGTGATGATATCAGTGCTGGACGCGGTGTTCCTCTGTCCAGCGGAGTCTCACTGACACAACCATGTTGCGTGTGAGATACACCGATGAAGAGACTAGAACACCACATCCAGGAGCCGCTCTGCTGCAACTCTTTGAAGTCACTGATTAAGCATCCTAATTAATCTAAAAGTTTTCATGGGGTAACTTATCCAAGATATCATAAAATCCATACTCGGACGGAAGAGTATGTAATTTTTCATTCAAGCAGCTTCTTAATAAGTCTATATTTGCACGTGTTACAGTCTTCACAACACAATTGTCGTTCAGGTCGGAGAGAAGAACTCGTGGTGTGTTAGTGTCCCCCAAGAGAAGACACTTGGAGGGTATTGTAGCATGTGAAGTTGTATCCTGTCGTCTGTTGTTTCTAATGTTCTCTTGTTCTAAATCACTGATACGCTGTTGGAGGAGCTGAATTAACGAGTAAGCTGTTTTACCTGTGCATTTACGAAAATGGACGAAGACGCCACAGGACACCTAACTTCTTGGAAGCTGATTTAGCAAGAGTAGAGATGTGAAATTTCCAGTTTAGATTTTTAGTGAAGGATAGACCGAGTGTGTTTAATGTAGAGGAGAGGGAAGTTGAGTGTTATTGAAGAAGAGAGGATAGTTGTCTGGAAGGTTATGTCGAGTAGATAGTTGTAGAAATTGAGTTTTTGAGGCATTGAACAAAACCAGGTTTCTCTGCCCCAATCAGAAACAAGTGAAAGATCAGAAGTTAGGCGTCCTATAGCATCTCGCCTTGAGTCATTTAATTGTTGTTGGGTTGGGCGTCTGTTGAACGCTGTTGAATAATGCAAGGTGGTATCATCAGCATAGGAGTGGATAGGGCATTGAGTCAGATTTAGGAGATCATTGATGAATAATAGAAAGAGAGTGGGTGATAGGACAGAACCCTGTGGAACACCACTGTTGATAGTTTTAGGGAAGAACAGTGACCGTCTACTACAGCAGCAATAGAACGATCGGAAAGGAAACTGGAGATGAAGGTACAGAGAGAAGGATAGAATCCGTAGGAGGGTAGTTTAGAAATTAAAGATTTGTGCCAGACTCTATCGAAGGCTTTCGATATGTCAAGGCCGACAGCAAAGGTTTCACCGAAGTCCCTAAAAGAGGATGACCAAGATTCAGTTAGGAAAGTAAGAAGATCACCAGTAGATCTGCCTTTACGGAAACCATACTGGCAATCAGAGAGAAGGTTGTGAGCTGATAGATGCCTCATTATCTTCCTATTAAGGATAGACTCAAAGGCTTTAGAAAGGCAGGAAATCAAAGCTATAGGGCGGTAGTTAGAAGGATTGGAGTGGTCACCTTTTTTAGGGACAGGTTGAATGTGAGCAAACTTCCAGCAAGAAGGATAAATAGAAGTAGAGAGACACAGATGAAAGAGTTTGACCAGGCAGTGAGCGAGTTCGGAAGCACAGTTTTTGAGAACAACAGGAGGGACTCCATCCGGACCGTAAGCCTTCCGAGAATCAAGGCCAGAGAGGGCCAGGAAAACGTCTTTATAAAGAATTTTAATTTTAGGGATGAAGTAGTCAGAGGGTGGAGGAGTAGGAGGAATATGCCCAGAATCATCCAAAGTTGAGTTGGTAGCAAAGGTTTGAGCGAAGAGTTCAGCTTTAGAAAAGAAGAGACAGCTGTAGAGCCATCTGGATGAAGTAAAGGAGGGAAAGACGAAGAAGTAAAGTTGTTAGAGATATTATTGGCTAGATGCCAGAAATCTCGAGAGGAGTTAGAATTGGAAAGACTTTGACATTTTCTATTGATGAAAGAGTTTTTAGTAAGTTGGAGAATAGATTTGGCATGATTACGGGCAGAAATATATAGGGCATGAGTTTCAGCAGTTGGATGGCTACGGAACCGTTTGTGAGCCGCCTCTCTATCATTGACAGCACGAGAACAAGCAGAGTTAAACCAAGGCTTTTTAGCTTTAGGATTAGAGAAAGTATGAGGAATGTAGCTCCATGCCAGAGATAATCACCTCTGTTATGCGCTCGGCACAAAGAGAAGGATCTCTGACATGAAAACAATAATCATCCCAAGGAAATCAGAATAGTACTGCCTTAGTTCCTCCCACTTAGCAGAGTTAAAATGCCAGAAGCACCTCCGCTTAGGCGGGTCCTGAGGCTGCACTGGAGTGATAGAACAGGTAACGGAAATTAGATTGTGGTCGGAGGAGCCCAACGGAGAGGAAAGTTTAACAGAGTAAGCAGAAGGGTTGGAGGTTAGGAAAAGATCAAGAATGTTGGGCGTGTCTCCAAGGCGGTCAGGAATACGGGTAGGGAACTGCACTAGCTGCTCTAGGTCATGAAGGATAGCAAAGTTGAAGGTTTGTTCACCAGGTTGGTCAGTGAAAGAAGATGAAAGCCAAAGCTGGTGGTGAACATTGAAATCCCTAAAATGGAGATCTCAGCAAAAGGAAAGTGAGATAAGATGTGCTCCACCTTGGAAGTCAAATAGTCAAAGAATTTTACATAGTCAGAGGAATTAGGTGAGAGGTATACAGCACAGATGAATTTAGTTAGAGAGTGACATTGAAGTCTTAGCCAGATGGTAGAAAATTCTGAAGATTCAAGATTGTGGGCACGAGAGCAAGTGGTGTCGTTACGCACGTATGCGCAACATCCAGCTTTGGATTGAAAATGAGGATAGAGCAAGTAGGAGGAACAGAAAAGGGCTGCTGTCAGTAGTCACAGACAACTGTGTTTCGGTTAGGAAGAGAAGATGAGGTTTAGTAGAGGAGAGGTGGTGTTCCACAGATTGAAAATTAGAACGAAGGCCACGAATGTTGCAGAAATTGATAGTAAAGTATTAGATGAAGTGTCAAGACACCCAAGGTCGACAGCAGAAGGGCAGTCCGACCTGGGGACATTTATGGTCCCCTCCCCAGAGGGGGACTCCGAGGCAGGGCGTGGTGAAGCCATTATTAAATTTTGATTTGAAGAGAGTGTAAAAGTGTAAGGTGTTGTAGTGTAGTGTAGGAAGTAGTTAGCCTTTAACTGGTTGCTTACATATATACATACCCCTCCTCCTCGTCCAGTATCACATCTAAGTACTGTAACATTAGGAATGCTCTGGAATATGAGGCTTGAGAAGGGTAACTAGGGCTTACTTTACTAGAGTATGAGGCTTGGGGAGAATTAGCAGGGGCTACCAACCTGGGGTATGTGCCTTGCTGAGTGGGAGAAGGCAGCAGTGAAGGTCTGTGTGTGGGTGCAGCGGCGCGGCTTATGGATGGAGTAGTACCTTGAGGCTGAGGTCTGTAGCTGCCAGGCTCATCTCTGCTCCTCGAATTCTTGGATATATATGGATTTCTTTTAATATTTTCCCAGTTTTTGCATAAACGGAATTCTGAACACTGTTTTTCAATTACACTCAGGAGCTTAATCATACCCATTGTGTTGATTATACACGGTTGACATTCCTCTATGTCAAAATACCATTCGTCCACATTTCCTGATCCGAGCGTAAACTCTGCTTCTGTTTTTACAATACTTATTCCATTCTTTTCTCGCCACTCAAGTAGCTGTTCATTGTAATGTTTAATTTTAGCCTGAATTTCTCGAGGCTCTGGAACTGGCGCCACTTGACACACA
>NW_025541522.1:0-22448 GCF_017591435.1 Portunus trituberculatus | reverse complement strand
GTTTAAAAATTATATATTTTTAGGTGTTTTTTCTTTGTATGATCCTTTTCAACTTTTAAATGATCTCCATCTTCTAATGCCCATTCAAACAAATAATCCATATTTATTTATTTTTCTTCCTCCCTGTTAAACCATATACACCTCATTCAGATCTTCCATTTTACCTGGGTTTTTATGGCTAATAGTCTTTTTTATAAAGCAAATCTTACAGCCATTTACACAATTTCATCTTCCTGTGCAACATGCACTCTGGAAGATCTCATCTCTGCTGGCAACAAAAGATCCAATGTTACTTTTTTTTTTCCTCATAGGAAGGTCCCATGATCCATTCTGGGGCTGTGATTGCTGCAGGGGTGTCTCAGGGCAAAACAACTTCCTTCAAGTATGACTTTGGTTTCTTTGAGTACTTCCGTGAAGATCATGAGAAAAGAGACTTTGTGTCAGCTGGTGCAGCGGCTGGTGTAGCAGCAGCTTTTGGAGCACCCGTAGGTGAGACTGACCAACTGACGGGGGAGGGACAGAGAGAGAGAGAGAGAGAGAGAGAGAGAGAGAGAGAGAGAGAGAGAGAGAGAGAGAGAGAGAGAGAGAGAGAGAGAGAGAATTTGGTTGTGAAATGTACATGAAGACATCTCTGCATGTATGCGCACACACACACACACGCACACGTACACACACACGCACACGCACACACACACACACACACGCACATGCACACGCACACACACACACACACACACACACACACACACACACACACACAAACTGACCACGGAAGGAGGTGGATGTGTGTGTGGGTCTCTTCGCTCTCCCTCTCAGAGAACATACACGGCGGTCCTGCCTTGTTTTCTATTGGTGCTTTTATTAATCTTACTGGATTTTAATATGTTCATTGCCTAACTTTTATTTGCTTTTAAATCTTACCTTTCACACATTTCTTGATGATGTGTAATTGGTAAGTGCCTAAGTGGTAGTTTGGTTTGGTGTTGGGTTGTCGCTGTGTTCCTGGTCTGGCAGGTTGGTGCCTCACTCACTTGCCTTGCCCCAGTGCTATTATTTTATCTGTTTTTCGGATATTGCCAACCAGCCAGCCAGTCAGTCATTCATTGAGGTGTGTGCTTCATTACATCTTTATTGGTCCTTATTTTCCTTCTACAATTGGACAGTTTTTGATAGCTTTACAGTTGTAGACAGTTTGTTCCTTAGTGTGCAATTTTAACACAGTTTGGCTTGCTTTGAGGACATTTTTAGACAGTTTGACATGTTTTAAAGGCATTTCAACACACTTTGGTGTGTTTTGGGAATATTTTAAGACAGTATCACATGTTTTTTAAGTCATTTCAACACAGTTTGGCATGTTTTGAGAACATTTTAAGACAGTTTGACATGTTTTAAAGGCATTTTAACTGTTTGGCTTATTTTAAGACATTTAAGTCAGTTTGACATGTTTTAAAGGCATTTTAACAAAATTTGGCATGTTTCGAGAATATTTTAGAACAGTTTGACATGTTTTAGAGGCATTTTGACATGGTTCAGCATGTTTTGAGGACATTTTAAGACAGTGTGACATGTTTTAAAGGTATTTCAACAAAATTTGGTAAGTTTTGAGAACATTTTAAGACAGTTTGACATGTTTTAAAGGCATTTTAACAGTTTGGCATGTTTTGAGAACATTGTGGGACAGTTTGTGTATGTTTTGAAGGCATTTGGGACTGCCTTCCATACACCCTTCCTAATGTCATTCAGTTATTAGAAAATACACACACACACACACAGGCACACACACACACACACACACGCACGCTCGGTTGCTCAGTGGTTAGAGGGCTGGCTTCACAAGCCAGAGGACCGGGGTTCGATTTTTCCGGCCGGGTGGAGATATTTGGGTGTGTCTCCTTTCACGTGTAGCCCCTGTTCACCTACCAGTGAGTAGGTACGGGATGTAAATTGAGGAGTTGTGACCTTGTTGTCCCCGTGTGTGGTGTGTGCCTGGTCTCAGGCCTATCCGAAGATCGGAAATAATGAGTTCTGAGCTCGTTCCGTAGGGTAACGTCTGGCTGTCTCGTCAGAGACTGCAGCAGATCAAACAGTGAAACACACACACACACACACACACACACACACACACACACACACACACACACACACACACACACACACACACACACACACACACACACATAAATGGAGTGATATCGGGGATTTTAGAACTCAACGATTACTTGAGGGACAAGAACCCAGATATTGTGGGTCTTACTGAAACAAAACTGAGAGAGGGAGAAGACCTGATGAAGGTTGGAGAAGGGAAATATAACGTTTGGAAAAGAAATAGAGTAGGTAAGATGGGAGGAGGAGTGATGTTGCTGGTTAAAAAAGATATAAAGGTGGATCAAGTGAAAAAGGTATGGGAAAGGCAGAAGTGCTAAAGATCAGAGCAGAAACTAATGAAGGAAAAAGAGGCACTACATAGTGGTGTACGTACCACCTAAGACAAATGCATGGTCAGTACAGGAATATGAAGAAATGATAAGTGATACAGGAACATGTCTGGAAGAAATGTTGGGTGGCTGTGAACGAACTATAATGATGGGAGATTTTAATTGTAAAGAGGTGTGTTGGGAGGACTGGTCAATGGAAGGATCAGAGACAACATGGGGAAATACACTATTGACACTGGCAATGGAAAATGTGTTAACTCAGTGGGTCAAAGAAGATACTAGGTTTGGAGGAGAGGGAGCATCGTCAAGACTGGACTTGGTCTTTAGTACAGAGCCAATGGTCATTGAGGAGATGAGGGTGGAGTGCCCTTTAGCAAAGAGTGATCATGCAGTTTTGGAGTTCAAGGTGATAGACGAAGAGAAATCTAGAAGAAATGAAGAATATAAAGTGGGAAGATGGAATTATGCCAAGACAGATTTTGGAAACCTAAAGAAATTCTTTCAAGAGACAAATTGGATGAAATTCAAGAGTGCTAAGGAGCAAATGAAAAGTGGAAGGAATTTATAAAATATACAAAGAAGGTGAGAAAAATTTGTACCAATAAGACAACATAGAGAAGTTGGAAAGCAGGACTGGTTTAACGATAGATGTGAAAAGGCTAGAACAAGAAAAGAGGATGCATGGAAGAGGTGGAGAAGGAAAAGACGGATTAAGCAGTGGAAAGTTACAAAAGAGCAAGAAATGAATATGTGTTGATTAGAAGAGAAGAAAGAAAGAAACAAGAAAAGGATATAATTGATAAATGTAAAGACCAACCAAGGCTTTTTACAGACATGTGAACAACAACATCAAAAATAGAGAAAGTATTGAAAGTTTAGAAGTAAATGGAGTATGCAGTGAAGATCCCAGGAAATGGCAGAGGCTATGAATGGATGCTTTCGGAAGGTATTCACAAAGGAGACTGCTTTTGACAAACCACTGGTAATGGAACAGAAAGGGATTATGAAGGAGTTTCAAGTAACTGTGGAGGAGATCAAGAACATGATGGGGAGTTTAGAAGTGAGAAAAGCTGTGGGACCTGATGGGGTATCAGGATGGATTTTAAGAGAATGCAGGGAGCAATTGGCAGAAAAAGTTTGTGAAGTAATTGATGCCTCATTAAGGGAAGGTGTAGTGCCCCAAGACTGGAAAAGAGCTAACATTGTCCCAATCTATAAATCAGGTAACAAGAGAGACCCATTGAACTATAGACCAGTGTCACTTACAAGTGTGGTAGCTAAGATGTGTGAGAGGGTGGTGAAGAATAGATGGACAGACTTCTTGGAGAAAATGACATACTTTGTGAGTGTCAATTTGGTTTTAGAAAAGGGCGTTCATGCACGACAAACCTGATATGTTACTATTCGAGGGTGATAGATGTAATACAGGAAAGAGATGGTTGGGCTGATGGAATATATCTGGATTTAAAAAAGGCCTTTGATAAGGTACCACACCAGAGACTGATCTGGAAACTTGAAATGGTAGGAGGAGTGCATGGCAGTTTACTAAAATGGATGGAAGACTTTTGGTAGGAAGAGAAATGAGAACAATAATTAAGGACAGACCATCAGAATGGGGATTGGTGGAGAGTGGAGTTCCACAGGGATCAGTGTTGGCACCAGTAATGTTCGCAGTCTACATAAATGACATGGTGGATGGGGTGTCCAGTTATGTGAGCCTATTTGCAGACGATGCAAAATTGTTAAGAAAAGTGAGATGTGACAAAGATTGCGAACTACTCCAGGAAGACTTGGACAGAATATGGAAATGGAGCTGTACATGGCAAATGGAGTTCAACACGACAAAATGCAAGAAAATAGAGTTTGGCAAGAGTGAAAGAAGAATCAGGAGTATGTACAAGATAGGAAATGAAGACATAAAACCAGTCATGAAGAAAAAGACCTTGGGGTGACAATTACCAATGACCTATCGCCAGAGAGACATATAAACAAAATAATTGGAGAAGTATTGAACTTATTGAGGAACATAAGAGTGGCGTTCAGATATTTAGATGAAGAAATGATGAAGAAAATAATTACTGCAATGATAAGACCGAGGCTTGAATATGCAACAATACAGTGGGCTCGAACTTAAAGAAACACATAAGGAAACTAGAGAAAGTACAGAGGGCTGCAACGAAAATGGTGCCTGACTTAAGAGATTTGACTTATGAAGACAGACTGAAAAGAATGCAACTTCCAACCCTGGAAAACAGAAGAGAAAGGGGAGACCTGATAGCAATATACAGAGTGATGATTGGCATGGAAAAATGGATAGGGAAGATCTGTGTATGTGGAATGGAAGAATGTCGAGAGGGCATGGGAAAAAACTAAAATGGCCACTTATAGGAGAGATGTGAAAAATATAGCTTCCTCATAGAAGGGTGGAAGCATGGAATAGTTTAGACGTGGAAGTGGTCAACGCAAGGAATATTCATGATTTTAAGAAAAAGCTGGACATTAATAGATATGGAGACGGGACAACACGAGCATAGCTCTTTTCTCGTATGTTACAATTAGGTAAATACAATTAGGTAAATACACACACACACACACACACACACACACACACACACACACACACACACACACAAAAATTTGTACCAATAAGACAACATAGAGAAGTTGGAAAGCAGGACTGGTTTAACGATAGATGTGAAAAGGCTAGAACAAGAAAAGAGGATGCATGGAAGAGGTGGAGAAGGAAAAGACGGATTAAGCAGTGGGAAAGTTACAAAAGAGCAAGAAATGAATATGTGTTGATTAGAAGAGAAGAAAGAAAGAAACAAGAAAAGGATATAATTGATAAATGTAAAGACCAACCAAGGCTTTTTTACAGACATGTGAACAACAACATCAAAAATAGAGAAAGTATTGAAAGTTTAGAAGTAAATGGAGTATGCAGTGAAGATCCCAGGAAATGGCAGAGGCTATGAATGGATGCTTTCGGAAGGTATTCACAAAGGAGACTGCTTTTGACAAACCACTGGTAATGGAACAGAAAGGGATTATGAAGGAGTTTCAAGTAACTGTGGAGGAGATCAAGAATATGATGGGGAGTTTAGAAGTGAGAAAAGCTGTGGGACCTGATGGGGTATCAGGATGGATTTTAAGAGAATGCAGGAGCAATTGGCAGAAAAAGTTTGTGAAGTAATTGATGCCTCATTAAGGGAAGGTGTAGTGCCCCAAGACTGGAAAAGAGCTAACATTGTCCCAATCTATAAATCAGGTAACAAGAGAGACCCATTGAACTATAGACCAGTGTCACTTACAAGTGTGGTAGCTAAGATGTGTGAGAGGGTGGTGAAGAATAGATGGACAGACTTCTTGGAGAAAAATGACATACTTTGTGAGTGTCAATTTGGTTTTAGAAAAGGCGTTCATGCACGACAAACCTGATATGTTACTATTCGAGGGTGATAGATGTAATACAGGAAAGAGATGGTTGGGCTGATGGAATATATCTGGATTTAAAAAGGCCTTTGATAAGGTACCACACCAGAGACTGATCTGGAAACTTGAAATGGTAGGAGGAGTGCATGGCAGTTTACTAAAATGGATGGAAGACTTTTGGTAGGAAGAGAAATGAGAACAATAATTAAGGACAGACCATCAGAATGGGGCTTGGTGGAGAGTGGAGTTCCACAGGGATCAGTGTTGGCACCAGTAATGTTCGCGGTCTACATAAATGACATGGTGGATGGGGTGTCCAGTTATGTGAGCCTATTTGCAGACGATGCAAAATTGTTAAGAAAAGTGAGATGTGACAAAGATTGCGAACTACTCCAGGAAGACTTGGACAGAATATGGAAATGGAGCTGTACATGGCAAATGGAGTTCAACACGACAAAATGCAAGAAAATAGAGTTTGGCAAGAGTGAAAGAAGAATCAGGAGTATGTACAAGATAGGAAATGAAGACATAAAACCAGTCATGAAGAAAAAGACCTTGGGGTGACAATTACCAATGACCTATCGCCAGAGAGACATATAAACAAAATAATTGGAGAAGTATTGAACTTATTGAGGAACATAAGAGTGGCGTTCGTATATTTAGATGAAGAAATGATGAAGAAAATAATTACTGCAATGATAAGACTGAGGCTTGAATATGCAACAATACAGTGGGCTCGAACTTAAAGAAACACATAAGGAAACTAGAGAAAGTACAGAGGGCTGCAACAAAAATGGTGCCTGACTTAAGAGATTTGACTTATGAAGACAGACTGAAAAGAATGCAACTTCCGACCCTGGAAAACAGAAGAGAAAGGGGAGACCTGATAGCAATATACAGAGTGATGATTGGCATGGAAAAATGGATAGGAAGATCTGTGTATGTGGAATGAAAGAATGTCGAGAGGGCATGGGAAAAACTAAAATGGCCACTTATAGGAGAGATGTGAAAAATATAGCTTCCTCATAGAAGGGTGGAAGCATGGAATAGTTTAGACGTGGAAGTGGTCAACGCAAGGAATATTCATGATTTTAAGAAAAAGCTGGACATTAATAGATATGGAGACGGGACAACACGAGCATAGCTCTTTTCCCGTATGTTACAATTAGGTAAATACAATTAGGTAAATACAATTAGGTAAATGGTTAGAGACAGAGGACAAGCCAGAGGACATTTGATGGAGATATTTGGGTGTGTCTCCACACGTAGTTCACCAGCAGTGAGTAGGTGATGTAAATCGAGAGTTGTGACCTTGTTGTCCGGTGTGTGGTGTGTGCCTGGTCTCAGGCCTATCAAGATGAAATAATGAGCTATGAGCTCGTTCCGTATGTAATCTGGCTGTCTCGTTAGAGACTGCAGTAAATCAAACAGTGAAACACACACACACACACACAGAGAGTGAGAAGAATACTGTCGCTGAGAATCAGCTGATCTTCAACCTTTGTTTGGGTTTACAGTGGCCTGGGCGAAAGTGTGGACTCACATTTTTTTCATGAATACAGTGTTAAATAATAATGAGTGAGAAAGATATTCCATCTAAATGCAGGTATGTGACAAGGAAAGAATGAAAGCTGATGATGACAATGTTGGTGAGGGAAAAGAGAATTTGAAGGCTTTGATACGGCGCAAACTTCACTATTTGATAGAGTCTTGACTATCGAACGAAATTAGATAAATTGATAAAGGAGAGTATGGGAATGAAAGAGAATGAAGAACAGGATAAAGAGCTCCAGAAATTGAAAGAAAGGATAAAAGAGTGGAAGAAAACGAAACTAGGCTAAGAACCGAAAATGAAGAATTAAAAGTCCAAATAGCGAACTATAAGAAATTGATGGAAGAAGGACTCGGTAAAGCCGAGAAAGAAAAAGAGAAGCTAAAAGATCTAGTTAACAAAGAAGAAGAAAGAGTACAAGACGTGATTAAAAAAGAAGTACAAGCATGGAGAATCCAAGATAAGAAAGACAAGGAATCATTTCAAGAAGTATTTCAAGAACAGTTAAAAGAAAGAGATGAAAATATGACAAGCAAAATGATAGGAGTCCTCAAGAAAAAAGAAAATTTAGTAAGAGAAATTGCGGAAAAAAAAGAAGAGTGTAATTATTTTTGGACTGAAAGAAAAAAATGTTAAATATAGACCAAGAAGGGAAAAAGACGAAATGAAATCAGTAAAAGACCTACTAAAACATCTGAATGACGAGGATAGACAGAACTTAGAAGAGGAAGTAGAAGAAATCCATAGAATGGGACCATATCAAGAAGGAACAGTGAGACCAATTAAGATATTACTAAAATCACAAGCAGCAGCAGAAGAAGTACTATATAGAAAAACAAAACTCAGAGAAACAGAAGGTTGCAAAGATATATATATATATATATATATATATATATATATATATATATATATATATATATATATATATAAGAAAAATAGAAACGAGGAGGAAAGGAAGAGACACAATGAACTGGTGGCAGAAGCAAGAGAAAAAATAATGAAAGGTCAGAGGAGGAGAAGAAGGCATTTTTGGAGAATTATAGGAGACAGGATAAGGAAATGGTATATAAAAGAGAAAGAAGAGAAAAAATGGAGCAAGTTTAACTAAAATGATAAGAACAAGAGATTAAAATGATGTATACAAACATAGATGGGATTTTATCTAGTAAATTAGAATTAAGAGATTACATAAAGAAAGAAGAACCAGATATTGTATGCCTGGTGGAAACAAAGTTAAATGAGGCAATAAAATAGACATAGATAAAAGGTATAATATATGGAGGAGAGACAGAGTGGGTAAAGGAGGAGGAGGAGTCATGATGATGTTAAGGAAGGAGATAGTGGTAAATCAAGTGGAGTTTGGGAAGGAAAATCAGAAATACTGTATGTTAAGATGCATATTAACAAAAGGAGTTAACAATCATTGGAACATATGTGCCACCAAAACAAACTCATGGACTAACCAAGAATATAGAGACATGATAGATGACACAATAAGGAGTCTTACAAGAATCATTAAGGAAAGGAGAAAAGTGATATTGGTAGGAGATTTCAACTGTAAGGAGGTAGACTGGGAAAATTATGAAAGTGGTATGGGGGAAGATGCCTGGGGAGATAGATTCCTGAACCTAATGATAGATAATTTGATGGTCCAAAGAGTAAAGGAAAACACAAGATTCAGAGGAAACGATGAGCCGGCAAGATTAGACCTAGTTTTACAAGGGATATACCAATTAACGATGATATAAGATACAAGTGCCCATTGGGAAAGAGTGACCATGTAATATTAGAGATGGATATAGAAGAAGGAAAGGAAGATAGAGATGAATCATACAAAGGAGACCGATTAAATTACAGAAAGGCTGATATTGAGAATCTCAAGAACTATTTTAAAACGTAAACTGGGAGGAGATGGAAAACTCATTAACGGTTCAAGAGAAATATAACTTATTTTTGGAAATATACAAAACTGGGGTCAGGAATATGTTCCGAAATATAGACCTAAAGAAGAAGGAAAGAAAGATTGGTTTAATGCAAGATGTGCTAGGGCAAAGGAGAAACGAGATGGAGCATGGAAAAGGTGGAGAAGAAACAGAAATCCAGAAAATAAGGAAAACTTCAAAACAGCAAGAAATGAATATGCTAAGGTGAGAAAGGAAGAAGAAAAGAACTATGAAAAGGACATTGTCGAAAATGTAAGGAACAACCAAAATTGTTCTACAGATTCATAAATGGAAAAATAAGACAAAAAGAAACAATAGAAAGGTTAAAAGGAGAAAACGGAATGGTGGAAGACCCAAAAGTATGGCAGAACTGTTAAATAGTAAATTTCATGAGGTCTTTACTAAGGAATCCAAATTTGAAAGACCACAGGGTAATAGAGAGACTGTCTATATGAAAGAGATTAAAGTAACCAAGCTTGAAATAAAAAGTTGATGACGGAATTGGATGAGGAAAAGGCAATGGGACCGGATGAAGTCTCAGGCAGAATACTGAAAGAATGTAGGAAGAACTAGCAAGTCCAATATACAACATCATAAAATGCTCAATAGAAAATGGAACAGTGCCAGTGGAGTGGAAAAGAGCTGAGGTGGTTCCCATATATAAGAGCGGAAGGAAGGAAGAACCTTTAAATTACAGACCGGTATCACTAACTAGTGTAATATGCAAGATGTGTGAAAAGTAATAAAGAAGCAATGGATTGAGTTTCTTGAAGACAACAAAATATTATCAAATAGCCAATTTGGTTTTAGAAAAGGTCGGTCATGTGTGACAAATTTATTGAGTTTCTACTCTAGAATAGTTGATAAAGTACAAGAGAGAGAGGATGGGTTGACTGTATTTATTTAGATCTAAAAAAGGCTTTTGATAAAGTGCCACATGAAAGATTACTATGGAAGTTAGAGGAGAAGGGTGGCTTAAAAGGAAGCACATTGAGATGGATGAAGAATTACTTAAGGGGGAGAGAAATAAGGACGATAGTTAAAGATATGAAGTCCAAGTGGAGAACAGTAGACAGCGGAGTGCCACAGGGTCAGTATTGGCACCAATACTTTTTCTCGTATATATAAATGACATGCCAGAGGGAGTGAACAGCTACATAAATCTGTTTGCGGACGATGCGAAACTGTGCAGAGTCATTAAACAAAAAGAGGATTGTGAAATACTACAGGAAGACTTAAACAAGATCTGGAAATGGAGCAAAAAATGGGAGATGGAATTCAATGTGGACAAAAGCCATGTCATGGAAATGGGAAAAGTGAAAGACGACCAGTGGGAATCTATAAGATGGGAGATGGAGTAGAACTAGAAAAAGTAAAAAAGGAAAAGGACTTGGGAGTGACAATGGAAGAAAATAATCAACCGGTAAGCCATATTGATAGAATTTTCAGAGAGACGATAATTTGCTAAGGAATATTGGAGTAGCATTTCACTATATGGACAAGGAAATGATGAAGAAATTGATAAGTACTAAAATAAGACCTAGATTGGAATATGCAGGAGTTGTGTGGACTCCCATAAAAGAAACACATAAGAAAATTAGAGAGACTACAAAAATGGCTACAAGAATGGTTCCAGAATTTAAAGGGATGGCATATGAGGAGAGACTAAAGGCAATGGATCTACCAACCTTGGAGCAGAGAAGAGAGAGAGGATCTGATACAAGTTTATAAATTGATTAACGGAATGGATGAAGTGGATAATGAGAAACTGATCCTGAGAGAAGAATATGACTTTAGAAGCACAAGATCGCATAGTAAGAAACTAAGGAAGGACGATGTCTGAGAGATGTTAAAAATTTAGTTTCCGCAAAGATGTGTTGAGACTTGGAACAGTTTGAGTGAGGAAGTGGTGTCAGCAAAGAGTGTACATAGTTTTAAAGAAAAATTGGATAAGTGTAGATATGGAGACGGGACCACACGAGCATAAAGCCCAGGCCCTGTAAAACTACAACTAGGTAAAAACAACTAGGTAAATACACACACACACACACACACACACACACACACACACACACACACACACACACACACACACACACACACACACACACAAAAGCTACCAGGTGGAGAGTGAAAAAAAGAGGAAGAGTGAAATTCAAAATATGAATGAGGCCCAGGAGAAAAACCAAAAGTGGCCATTCAAAATATGAGTCCATCTTCAACAGGGCAACAATGCAAGGTAGATTGGTAATATTGAGAAGAAATTTGAGGAGTTGGTGAAGGAATTAAAAGTTCAAAGGAGTGAGGAGGAGCAGGATAGAGAATTCTGCAAGGCTTTGAAGGAAAGAGTTAGAGATTGGAGGAAAATGAAAACGATTGGTGGATGAGAATGCACACTTGAGAGTGGAGGTTGAAAAATACAAGAGATGGTTGGAGGAGAAAATGGAGAAAGTTGTAAAGGAGAAAGATGACTTTAAGGAAATGATCAGTGAGCAAATGAAAGGTTTAAAAGAGAGTGGGAACTGAAGAAAACACAATGGACTGAGTCGAGGAAGCTGAGATGGTTGGATTACAAGAAATAATTAAAGATCAGTTGAATGAAGACAAAAAGAAAGGTCTAAGGAACTGGTTAATATTATGAAGAATAAGGAAACATTGATAAGAGAAATAGCAGAAAAGAAGAAGAGTGTGTTAATATTTGGAATGAAAGAACAAAATATAACATAAGCTTAAGAGAATTAAAGAAGAATTAAAAACGGTAAGAGATCTGTTTAAAAATCTAAATGATGATAAAAAAAAAAAGACCTACAAGAAGAAGTGGAAGAGATCCATAGATTGGGTCCGTATAAGGAGGGAGTAAGGAGACCGATTAAAGTAGTACTGAAGTCACAACAATCTGGGAGGACATTTTATATAGAACATCAAAATTAAGAGAGAAGTTGTAAAGAGGTGTAAAGAAAAAATGAGGAAGAGAGGAGAAGATATAAGGAATTGTTGGAAGAGGCGAGAAGGAAAATGATGAACGGTCTGAAGAGGAAAAGAAAAGTTTTTTTGGAGAGTTATAGGAGAGAGTCAGAAAATGGTATGTGGAAAGAAGGAATGCAGAGGAACCCCTAGAGGAGCAGTGGGTGGACCGTAATGTATACTAATATAGATGGGATACTGTCAAGTAGATTGGAATTGCAAGACTATATGATGGTGGAGAAGCCTGATATAGTGTGTTTGACTGAGACAAAATTACATGAAAAAACAAAGGTAAATTTGGATAATAAATATAATATATGGAGAAAGGATAGAGAGGTAAAGGTGGAGGAGGAGTTATGATTATGACGAAGAAGGAGATAAATGTGGATAAGGTTTGGTATGGGAAGAACAATGCAGAAGTGATAAGCATAAGGTTAAAAAGTGATGGAAAAGAATTAATAATCATGGTGACCTATGTACCTCCTAAAACAAATTCTTGGACATTAAGGAATACGACAATATGATCAAGGATACTTTACAGAGTTTGGAAAGTGTATTATCTGGAAAAGAAAGGTGATACTAGTAGGAGATTTTAATTGTAAAGAGGTGGATTGGGAAAATCTAGTAAGTGGTGTTGGAGAGGAAGCATGGGAGAGAGATTCTTAATCTAATGATGGAAAATATGATGGAACAGAGGGTGAAAGAAAATACTAGATATAGAGGAGATGATGAACCGCTAGACTGGATTTGGTGTTAACAAGAGAAGTGTACCTATGTGGGGATATACAATATAAATGTCCATTGGGAAGAGTGATCATGTGGTTATGGAAATGCAGATGGCAATAACACAGCGAAGGAGAGATGAGACATACAGGAGTGGTAGATTGAATTATAGAAAGATGGACACAGAAAGTTTGAAAATTATTTCAGAACATTAGATTGGGAGGAGATGTTACAAATCAGAGAAGTGCAAAAAAATATGAGATTTTTATGAAATATTATAAAGAAGGAGTTATGAAATTTGTACCAAAGTATAAACCGAGAGAGGAAGGAAGAAAGGATTGGTTTAATGCAACTTGTGTTAAGGCTAAAGAAAAGAGAGATGTGGCTTGGAAAAGATGGAAAAGAGCAGGAATATACTAAATAAGGAGAATTATAGAGTGGCAAGAAATGAGTATGTGAGGGTAAGGAGGAGGAAGAAAGAAAATTTGAAAAGATATTGTAGACAAGAGTAAGGAACATCCAAAATTGTTTTACAGGTTCATAAATGGTAAACTTAAAAAGAGAGAGTCCATTGAAAGATTAAAAGGAGAGCAAGGGATAGTAGATGACCCTAAGAATATAGCGGAATTGCTAAATAATAGGTTTCAACAAGTATTTACTAAAGAAACAATGTTTGTAAAGCCTCAGAATGTAGAAGGAAATGTGCACATGGATGACATTAAGATACCTAAAAGGAGTTATATAAAATGTTGGAGGAACTTAAAGATGATAAAGCGATGGGACCAGATGAAGTTTCAGGAAAATTATTGAAGGAATGTAGAGAAGAATTGATTGATCCATTATATGATATTATAAGGTGCTCATTAGAAACAGGGAAGTACCAGTAGAGTGGAAAGAGCTGAAGTGGTGCCCATTTATAAGGGAGGCAGTAAGGAAGAGCCTCTTAACTATAGACCTGTGTCTTTAACAAGTGTGGTCGGTAAGATTTGTGAGAGGGTGATAAAGAAATATTGGATACGGTTCCTGGAGGATCATAAGTTATTATCGGATCATCAATTTGGCTTTAGGAAAGGGAGGTCATGTGTAACAAATCTACTGAGCTTTTATTCAAGAGTGGTTGACAAAATACAAGAGAGAGGGGATGGATGGACTGTGTATATTTGGATTTAAAAAAGCTTTTGACAAGGTACCTCACATGAGACTGCTATGGAAATTAGAGATTTATGGAGGACTGAAGGAAAAGTGTTAAAGTGGATGGAAAACTACTTGAGATGGAGGAGATGAGAACGGTAATAAGGGATGCAAAGTCGGACTGGTTGGTGGTGGAGAGTGGAGTCCCACAAGGTTCAGTGCTGGCACCAATACTTTTCCTTGTCTATATTAATGATATGCCAGAGGAGTAAACAGTTATATTAATTTGTTTGCGGATGATGCAAAGTTGTGTAGGTGTGTGAAGAGTGAAGAAGATTGTGAAATTTTACAGGCAGATCTGGATAGATTTGGGAGTGGAGCAAGAGGTGGAGATGGAATTTAATCTGAGCAAAAGTCATGTGATGGAGATGGGAAGAGTGGAAGACGGCCAAGAGGGTCATATAAGATGGGTGAAGAAGTAGTGTTGAAAAAGGTGGAAAAGGAAAAGGATTTGGGAGTGATAATACAAGACCATGGGCAGTTTGAGGCTCATATTGACAAGATGTTTGGAGAAACATATAATTTGATTAGAAATATTGGATTAGTCTTCATGATGAAGAAATTAATTAGTACGGTAATTAGACCAAGATTGGAATATGCTGGAGTGGTTTGGTCCCCTTATAAAAAGAAGCATATAAGGAAGTTGGAGAGATTGCAGAGAATGGCAACAAAAATGGTTCCGGAATTGGCAGAAATGACCTATGAGGAGAGATTAAAAGAAATGAATTTGCTTACCTTGGAACAAAGAAGAGAAAGAGGAGATTTAATACAGGTTTATAAACTGTTGAACGGACTGGATGAAGTGGATAATGAGCAAATGATGTTGAGAGAGGAAAATTTAAATAGAACTACGAGATCGCATAGTAAAAAGATAGCCAAGGAATATGCTTGAAGGATGTGAAGAAATATAGTTTCCCAAAGATGTGTGGAGGTGTGGAATAGTTTGAGTGAGGAGGTGGTGTCAGCGAGGAGTGTGCATAGTTTTAAAGGAAAGTTGGATGTGTGTAGATATGGAGACGGGGCACACGAGTATAATACCCAGGCCCTAGTAAAATTACAACTAGGTGAATACACACACACACACACACACACACACACACACACACACACACACACACACACACACACACACACACACAAAACAATAGTTTAGACGTGGAAGTGGTCAAGAAGGAATATTCATGATTTTAAGAAAAGCTGACATTAATAGATATGGAGACACAACAGAGATAGCACAGGTAAATACAATTAAATACACACACACACACACACACACACACACACACACATAGACATTGATTACAAGGATTACAGGAAAAGTGAAGGAGGATGTTGGAAGATTATTGGATAAGTTGGATGTCAGAAAAGCAATGGGGCCAGATGGTGTATCAGACTGGGTGTTAAAAGAATGTAAAGAACAACTACTGGATCCAATTTGGGAAATAATTCTAAGTTCAATAAATGAAGGGAATGTTCCACTAGAATGGAAGAGAGCCAATGTAATTCTGATATCTAAAGGATCAGAGGCAACTGAACCACTAAACTACAGACCAGTATCACTTACAAGTGTCTTAGGGAAATTGTGTGAAATAGTTATCAAAGAAAAATGTGTTTAGTTTTTAGAAGAAGAGCAAGTCATATCGAACAGACAATTTGAGTTCCGGACAGGGAGGTCATGTGTATCAAACTTAGTAAGCTTCTATTCTACTCGAGAGTTATTGCAGGACTGGAAAACAAAGACAGATGGGTGGAAACAGAATATAAATTACAAGGCTTTTGATAAAGTCTCTCATTGAAGACTACTTGGGAAACTAGAGAACAGAGGAGGACTGCGAGGAACTTTGCTAGAATGGACAAGAGATTATTTGAAGGATAGGGAAATGAGAACTGTGATCAGAGATGCATACTTGTCTTGGATTAAAGTAACTAGCGGAGTGCCACAAGGGTCAGTGTTAGCCCCCATTATGTTTCAGATTTATGTAAACGACATTCACATTGGGGTAAACAGATATATAAATTTAATTGTGATTATGCAAACCTGCTAAGAGTTACCAAAACCAGAGAGGACTGTCTGCTGTTGCAGGAAGATATAAACAAGATCTATGAGTGGAGCAGGAAGTGGAAATTGGAGTTTAATGCCAAGAAATGTCACATAATGGAACTAGGAAAGAGTAAAAGAAGACCAACATAGAACTATTTGATGGGAGAGGAACTAATAATGAAGACTAAAGAGGAAAAAGATGGGAGTGAGGAAAATCTGAGCACCAAAAAACACAATAGTAAGATATTTGGATTATCATGTAAAATGTTGAGAAAATATAAGAGTGACATTTCATTACATGGACAAGGATATGATGAAAAAAATCATCATAAGCATGATTCGTCCAAGGGTGGAATATGCAGAAGTGGTGTGGTCTCCCGAGCTCTAAAAAGGATATAAGAAAACTGGAAAGGATACAGATTATTGCTACAAAGATGGTGTCGGAAATAAAGGCCCTAACATAATTAAAGACCCTAACATAATGAAGAACGACTGAAGGAAATTGGACTGCCAACCTTACAAGATAGAAGAGAATGTGGGGATCTAATAACAATGTACAAGATAGTCAATGGCATTGAAAAGATAAACAAAGAAGACTTGGTGGTGTTGACAGAAGATGGAATGACAAGAGGACATGAAAAGATCAGGATGAGGCAGTGTATGAAGGATATTGGAAAATACAGTTTTCCACACAGAATAGTGGTAAAGTGGAATGCATTGGACAATGAAATACAACTCAGTAAATACACACACACAAAAACAGATAAATGGAGACAAGGAGATAGGAGAGTAAAGAATGTGGAAGATTGTAACAAGTTACAGGAAGATCTTGATAAAATACATGAGTGGAGTAAAGAGTGGCAGATGGAATTTAATGTTTATATAAACAAGAGCCATGTTGCCATGTTATGAAAATGGGAAGAAGTAGATACACAGCAAACAAGGATTACAGGCTGGGTGATGAGAAAATTGAAGAGACCAATGAGGAGAAAGACTTAGGAGTAACCGTGCAAAACACTCTGTCACCGGAGAAACACATAACAAGATATTTTGGAAAACATATAACATGCTTCAAAATATTGGTCTTGCAATCCACTATCTAGATGAAGGAATGATGAAGAAGATACTATGCACTTTAATAAGACCCCAGTTAGAATATGCAGCTTGCGTCTGGTCACCACACATGAAAAAAAATGTGAAGAAGGTGGAAAGGGTACAGAGGCTGGCAACAAGGATGGTACCAGGATTCAAGGAGTTAGACTATGAGGAAAGACTGAGGGAGCTGGGGCTGACCACATTAGAAGAGAGAAGAACAAGAGGAGACATGATAACTATGTATAAATTGGTGAACAAGATTGACATATTGGACAGAGAATTGATAAAGGTGACCACAAGTAATCATCTCCGAGGACATGAAAAAAAAAACTAATAAAAGACATCTGTCTAAATGACGTGAGAAAGTACAGTTTCCCGCATCGTAGTATTGATAAGTGGAATAAACTGAGCAGTGATGTCATTGACGCGGTGTGTGTCAATCAGATGAAAGAGAGATATGACAGGAGTAGACAAGGAGACAGGACACAGAGAGCTTAGCTCGGGCCCTGTAATACACAAATAGGTAAATACAAGTAGGTAAATACACACACACACACACACACACACACACACACACACATGTGCAGAGTCATTAAACAAAAGAGGATTGTGAAATACTACAGGAAGACTTAAACAAGATCTGGAAATGGAGCAAAAATGGGAGATGGAATTCAATGTGGACAAAAGCCATGTCATGGAAATGGGAAAAGTGAAAGACGACCAGTGGGAATCTATAAGATGGGAGATGGAGTAGAACTAGAAAAGTAAAAAGGAAAAGGACTTGGGAGTGACAATGGAAGAAAATAATCAACTGGTTAGCCATATTGATAGAATTTTCAGAGAGACATATAATTTGCTAAGGAATATTGGAGTAGCATTTCACTATATGGACAAGGAAATGATGAAGAAATTGATAAGTACTAAAATAAGACCTAGATTGGAATATGCAGGAGTTGTGTGGACTCCCATAAAAAGAAACACATAAGAAAATTAGAGACTACAAAAATGGCTACAAGAATGGTTCCAGAATTTAAAGGGATGGCATATGAGGAGAGACTAAAGGCAATGGATCTACCAACCTTGGAGCAGAGAAGAGAGAGGGGATCTGATACAAGTTTATAAATTGATTAACGGAATGGATGAAGTGGATAATGAGAAACTGATCCTGAGAGAAGAATATGACTTTAGAAGCACAAGATCGCATAGTAAGAAACTAAGGAAGGGACGATGTCTGAGAGATGTTAAAAATTTAGTTTCCGCAAAGATGTGTTGAGACTTGGAACAGTTTGAGTGAGGAAGTGGTATCAGCAAAGAGTGTACATAGTTTTAAAGAAAATTGGATAAGTGTAGATATGGAGACGGGACCACACGAGCATAAAGCCCAGGCCCTGTAAAACTACAACTAGGTAAATACAACTAGGTAAATACACACACACACACACACACACACACACACACACACACACACACACACACACACACACACACACACACACACACACAAACAAAGCTTTATATTAACTTTTAGGTATACTGCATACATACACATGCAGAGAAATATTGCTACTATTTTACTGTATCTTTCACATGGTGTGCTGTTCTCCTTAGAAGAAGGTAAGCTTTGGAATCAAGCACTGATTGGCGTATGGTGCTATGATGTCTGCTTTTACATTGAACTTGGTGCTGTCTGCTTACAATGGGGTTCCTGGTAAGATATGTTGGGTCAAGTGTGCTTGAATAGAGTAAAGCTGAGATTAATTCTGCTCCTTCAGGATATTGAAAAGATGATGATAGTGATAAAAACAGTTTGGATAACATTATGATGATAGTGATAAAAGCAGTTTGGATAACATTATGATGATAGTGATAAAAGCAGTTTGGATAACATTATGATACATTATAGTATGATTAGAGTCAATATTTGTAAAGGTGAAGTTACTCAGAATTTACTATATGCAAAATAACTACAGATGTGGTGGTGCTACAGTTAAGTTTACAGTGTGAATGTGATGAAATTATTCTATTAGTGAATCCACAATGTGCTGACATCAGTAAGTACTGGCAGCAAAGAGGAAGTAAAGAGAGATTTTGAATTCACTGTCATGTTTGAAGAACCTTGAATCTATTTTATTTCTTTCCAGGTAAACTGACCTACAATGGACTCCTAAATTTTGGAAAGTTTGAGGATTTGACTTATGAGATATGGGAATTCATTCCTTCCTGCTGATGGGATGATGGACTTTAGGTGTCTATAACTTTATCAACAAACCGACACAATTAAGAATGAGGTAAGTGTATTGGTAAATTAAAAGCTGCAGAAGATGAGGAGAATGTAGGATCTTGTCATGGATGGGATAGACCTAATAGAAAGGGAAGACAATCTGATATGGATAAAATAATTGATTGTTATAACATAACATAAATAATAGGATAACAAAGGGCCACCAGGGCCCATCTAGGTTATCCTGTATCAGTCGCACAGCGACCTCGTCATCAGTACTTAAAGATACACTTACAAGTACACAATACATTATATACTAATTCTAAATATTTGGCCCATTAACAGGGCTAAGTCCTGCAGCGAAATCCTCTACAATTTGTGGTCCCCATACATGGGGATCATGTCTTGTTTAACTATAGTAAATTTCTTATAAAAACTATCATGCAGTGCTATACATAATTATAAATCTAATAAATTTAAGTGCTTATCTAATCTGTTTTTAAACATTGTCAAACTAGTGCTATTTACAACCGTCTCTGGCAATGCATTCCAGAAGTCTACCACCCTATGACTAAAGAAATATTTTCTTATATCTAACCTGCAGCCTTGCTTTCTAATCTTCCTGCCATGATTTCTAGTCCTATTTCCCTCCTCTAAGGTAAAGAAAGATCTCACATCTATGTAGTTTGTATCTGAGAACATTTTAAATAACTCTATCATATCCCTCTTATACATCTCCTCTCAAATGAAAACATGTTTAATTCCTTTAATCTATCTCTATACTCCAGGCGCTTTAATGCTGGTATCATCCTAGTTGCTCTTCTCTGAACTGCTTCTAACATGTTGATATCCTGCCTATAGTGGGGTGACCAGGCCTGTATGCAATACTCTAAATGGGGCCTAACATAGGAATTATATAAGCTACGCACCACTTCCTTACTTTTATAACTAACATTTCTATTTATAAAACCCAGGATCCTATTTGCCCTATTTCTTGCTTCTAAACATTGCTTTGAAAATTTCATAGTCCTGTCTATCACTACTCCTAAATCCTTTCCTTCCTCTACTGCCTCTAGCCAACATCCCTCCATCTCATAGTTAAAGTTTGTGTTGTCTTTACCTAAATGCATAACCTGACACTTTTAGAATTAAACTCCATCTGCCACCTGTCTGCCCATGCTATCAGCCTGTCCAGGTCTCGTTGTATTCTGTAATTGTCCTTTTCACCCTGTACTGCACATGCTATCTTAGTATCATCTGCAAACTTTGATACTTTGCTACTAATTCCTATATCTAAATCGTTAATGTACACCAAGAAAAGAAGAGGTCCTAGCACTGATCCTTGGGGTACCCCACTAACCACTTCCTTCCACTCAGACATTGCCCCATTTAATACTACTCTCTGTTTCCTATCAGAAAGCCATTCACTAATCCAATCAACTAACCTACCCCCTATCCCATGTAGTCTCAATTTGTACACTAGCCTCCTATGCGGTACCTTATCAAACGCCTTGCTAAAATCTAGATATATAACATCTATGCTATTTCCATCATCTAACTCCTTGGTAATATATTCTAAGATATCGAGCAAATTTGTAAGACAGGACCTCCCTGATCTAAAGCCATGTTGGGTATCTCTAATTAATCTATTCTCATTTAAATGCTCCCAAATACTACCCTTAATGATTTTCTCTAGTATCTTACATACTATACTAGTTAAACTGATCGGTCTATAATTATTCGCATCATCCTTCCTACCTTTTTAAATATTGGAGTAACATTAGCTAACTTCCAGTCCTGAGGTATCTCAGCAAACCTAAGTGATCTTTCAAAGATTAACTTAAGTGCTTCAGAAATACTGTCTACACCCTCCTAAGTACTCTGGCATGTAGCTCATCAGGACCACTAGCTTTCCTATCGTCTAGTTCAAGAATAAATTTCCTAATAATTCCCGGTTTTATATCAATATTTTCTAAAGCTCTTAAACTACTCGTCGCACTGTTTGTAACAGGATTTCCTATTCTTTCCTAGTAAATACTGAAGAAAATTGTTCATTCAATAATTCTACTATGTCTTCATTTTGATCCACTACTACACCATCTTTTCTGAGTGGTCCAATCCTATCCTTATTTCTTTTATCACTGACCTTGTAATAACTATATAATTTTTGGGATCTTTACTCCCAGCTCTAGCTAGTTTTATCTCTGCCTGCCTTTTACTTTTTTATAACCTTACTCAAATCATCTCTGACCTGTCTGTACCTAATCAAATCTACATCTTCCCACTTTTCTGCAACTCTCTGTATGCCCTCTTCTTCTCTCTGATCTGGCTACCTATCTCATGAGTCCACCATAATGGCTTCCTGTTTCTCTGCCTTATATCTTTGTAAGGGATACACTGCATCACTATACCCTTTACTACAACCTTAAAAATATCCCACATCTCCTGTGCAGTTTTATTTCCAAAACTATCTTCCCAGTTTACCTCTCCTAATAACTGACGAACCTACCATAATTGCCTTTCTGATAGTTTGGGACTCTAGTCTTATTCACTATATTATCCCTACTGGAATTAATGATAAATCTAATTATATGATGGTCACTGTTTGCTAAAGTCTCTCCTACCTCAACTTCCTTTAAACAATGCTCAATATTTGTTAGTACTATGTCTAAAACCTTCCTCCCCTAGTAGGTTTATCTACCATCTGCACTAAATAGTTATCCTGAAAACTTTCCATAAACTTATTTTCACTAGCATCTCCTACCATCCTCTCCCAGTTTACTGACTTAAGATTAAAATCCCTAAGATAATTGTCTGACTAGTACACCCCTATTTATCTCATCTACCATAA